>NW_026990140.1:0-24244 GCF_036417665.1 Passer domesticus | reverse complement strand
TTTGTCCTATTCTTTGTATTGGAATAATAAGGGTTTGACACTGTGAAAAAAATATCATTATTATATGACTCTCTGACTGTGGTAAATTGGTAATTGCTGTTGTAAAAAAATAAAATCCATGTATAAAATTGTTTATAAGTATTCAGTATTTGAGACACAAAACAATTTCCTTGAGAAAGCTACAGTGTAAAACTTATTTTTAAAAATCTCTGAACAAAAGGAGCTTATGAATTCCTGACACTATATAAAATGTATGGGCAGCCTGTACATTCACTTAAGGTGTAATTCCTTCTGTGAAAAGCCATCAGAAACCTATAAAGCATTTAACTCCCCTTTACAGTCTATTTGAACTTGTTAAATAGGACTTCAAGACTATCTGTGCATCAATCTGATGATCTTTGCCAGAACACAGGGCCTGATCAACAGGCTGATTCATGTGGATGTACTTCTGTATCCAGGAAAGTGATTTAATGTGGCTCAGCATAGATCTAGAGACATTCATGATGGATGCATCAGCCTAAGGGAATCAGGGACATATTCTTCTGAAAAAGTTAAATTCTCACAGACTTCATCATTCTTGAAGTTCTGGATGGACTTTTAATGGAGACTATGTTGTCCTGAATTCATTAAAAAGATGTCATTAAAAATCCATCCCTTGTTGATTTCAATAGGTATCATAATATGGTTATGCAATGTGACAAGTATCCCCACCTTTTCCAACTGTGTTATGTATCTTAGCCTTTGGAACAAAAAGAAAAACAAATTAAAAATTCATACCTCAACATCACAGAATAATCAAACAGTTTTCTTCCTAAGAATATGTTGGAAGTCAAGGAAGCAGAAATATTTCCTTTGTTTGTACCTTTTGTTTTGTGTTTATATGTTTCTTTGTTCTTAATACAGGTTAGGTTCTTTCTGTGTTTTTATTCTGCTGTAGTTATTCTTCTTTTCTGTGTGCAATTTATGCAAAGAACTTCTCTTTATCCAAACAAAGTTCAGGGACAGTTGGTGCTAAATGTAAAAAGCAATGCTAATATATTTTCTGACCGCCACTACCACTTCAAAGGTCATTAAAATGAAATAAAAGAGTAAGGGTTATTTTCTATTCCATGCAGTAGTCTGGAGATAATGCAGCTTTCTCACTTCCATATGCAGTGGTTTGTTCAGGAAATGACTCAGCCTTCATGAAAAGGAAAAGCAGTTCCATTGGGAAGTACAAGCTTACATACATGATACGGGTTTAGTGACATTGGTTTAAGGGCAGACTTGACAATGTTTGGTTAATTGTTAGACTTGATGATCTTCAAGGTACTTTCCAATTTAAATTATTTTTAATTTTATGATTCTATATGCCATCTGACTTCAGAGGCCTGAAGATACTACCCCTATCTGTATGTTTGTCTATTACACATATGCAATTTAAAAGACTTTCAGCTGTGGCTTAGAGAGAAGAGTTATTCTTCTCTTACTGACTTGTTACTGACTTGTTACAGGGTCAAACTCTAAAGGCAAATTTTTCCTCACTGGATATGCAGACATAAATTAATAAATTTAAGTACAAATACCTCAAAGTTTTGATATACAGAAAGTGGAACCACACAAAGTAACAACCTCAACATGCTGGAAGGAAGGAATGCTATTCAGAGGGATCTTGACAGCCTTGAGCAATGTGCACCTACAGCCCGGAAAGCCAGCTGTGTTCTGGGCTGCATCAAAAGGACCATGGCCAGCAAGTTGAGGGAGGTGATTGTTTTCCTCTACTCTACTCTTTTAAGACCCCACCTGGGTCAGGGCTGGGGTCTCCAGCATAGCAAAAGAGGGTCATGAAGACAATCAGAGGGCTGAAACACCTAACACCTCTCTTCTGAAGACAGCTGAGAATTGGGGTTCTTCAGCCTGCAGAAGAGAAAGCTGCACGGAGATATTATAGCAGCCTTCCAGTACTTATAGGGTGTTACAAGAAAGGTGGAGAGAGACTTTCTACAGGGACTTGTAGTGATAGGATAAGGGGGAATGGATGGAAACTGAAAGAGAGTGGGTTTAGATTGGATTTTAGGAAGAAAGCATTTACAGTGGGGACAGTGGAACAGGTTGCCCAGAGAAGCTGTGGATACCCTGGGAGTACTCAAGGTAAGGTTGGATGGGACTTTGAGCAACCTGGTCAAGTGAAAACCATCTCTGTCCTCTGGCAAGGGAGCTGCAACTAGGTGATCTTTAAGGTCCCATCCAATTCAAAACATTCTATGACTTTATGACTCTATAATTTTAATTATCTTCAATTTAAATCTAAAAAAAGAAATTGCTCGTCTTTTCTTTTAAACCATACATGTAGTAAAACCAAACACTTATCTTTGTCCAGAAATGGTCTATTTAATTGCAATATGTTGTGTTTTCCCTCTTGATGACACTTATGTAATAACTTAGACTAGTGCTTGTTTGGTTTTCAAGCAACTTCATTCCAACATAACATAAATTTTCTGCGTCTGTGTGTGACACTCTTAAAGACCAATATGCACTAAATTGAAGAATCATTATGCAATATTATTTCCCCAAATAAAGGCACAGTTGTCTCTTAAAAGAAAAACAGAAATTCAGCACATGCATGTTGTGTTTACCAGGACAGTTTCTATGGGACAACTTGTTTTTCTTTTCTCACATTGTCTTTTCTCTGTACAACTACTTTGTACTAACCTGTTGCACCACTTTCCAAGGTAGCTGCTCAAAGTACACTATTCCTGGGGTTTAATTTTTTTTTTGTTAGGTTTAGTCAATTTTTCTGCTAGAAATAATTAATTAGGCGATTTTATTAATGTGATTACAAAGCACTAATACATTTTCCAGTCCTCAATCTTTCAGAAGAAAAAAACAACAAAACCAAAAAATGTTAAGACAGCCCTTTTCCATTCAGTTTGTCAGTATCTGGCTCAGCAAAAGAGCTCTTTAAAGACACCAGTAAATGCATTGTGTAGGAGGTTTGTTTTGTTGCCTGAGCATAGGCATGTGATCTAAGTAATTATCATCTAATCACAGCTGGTTTTAGGTCTGCCTCACAAGGTCAGGGTCATGTGTGACTTGTAACACAACTGCTAGGTCCAGCTGAACACTTTGGATGTTCTCAGGTACCTCAAATGGCAGTAGCTGCACCAGTTCCAAATCAATTAGGCAATGGATTTGCATCCTCTGCTCACACATTATTGCAAATGTACATACACATAGTCTGGAGTTGAACTTCTGAACTGTAGATCTCTAACATTTAGTTGTATGCCTCTGGACCTGAATTCCAGGTGAAATTTTCTTGTTAAATTAGAATGTCTAAACCCTCAGTTTATGTATAAAATTGGCCTCAATCATATGCAAAACCCAAATACATGATGACAGGTCAGGATTAATCTAGATGTAGCCCAAAGCTGTTAGGAAGAAGTGTGATAATGACATCTGGGAAAAAGTTAATGTGTTTTGTAACACTAATGTGCTCTGTCTCTAAAGGAATCTTAAAATCCAATTTTATACTTCAGTGGGAATAAGTCAAGTCCTAATTTGATCCTAGTCCATTAGATTCTGCAGTTTGTTAGAAGTATGTTTGCCTGACATTGGAGCTAGTCATTCTAAGCTCCTTTCTTAGTCACTGAGAGAAATAGATATTTGTTCAAATATAAGTATCTAAAATAGGTCAGCTGAATGAGACCTTCTAAGTGCCTGTTCTGTCTATTGATTATATGAGTGTTTTACATGACTATTTCAGATAAAGATTCTGTTTTGTGGATAACTGTTAGGTGAGATTAATCCACCCTGCCAATTTATATTTGTTTGGTGAGATTAATCCTTCACTAAGGATCTGAGTTAATATTTTCCTTTTAGAAAAGCAAAGGAAATGGAAATCAAAGGGTGGTATTATTTACTTTCTGGAGAATTTTTCATTCAATATGACAATAAGTAAAGAGGCTTTTTTATAAAACTGAAGGGAAATATTTTCACATATGAATGAAATTCTTACCTATCAATGTCAGAACTGTGTTAAAACGTGTCAGTTTTGGTGGGAATATCAGAAGCTTTTTTTCTAGCAGTCCAGCACTCTATTGAAACTAGTTTAATTTGTTATGATGTGATTCTGAAGATCTATTCTGAAGCTGATAGGAGTTGATATGTAACTCGATAAGCAGATCTGGTGCCAGGATCCTGCACTTTAATAAAATCTTTCACACTGATTTCCACAATATTCTCTTGGAGAAATGGGCTGCTCATGGCTTGGATGGGTGTAGGGCACTGGTGAGGCCACGCCTTGAATCCAGTGCTCAATTTTGGGCTCCTCACCCCAGGAAAGACATTGAAGTGATCAAGTGAGTCCAGAGAAAGGCACCAAAACTGTAGAGGGGGTCCAGAGCACAAGCCTTATGAAGAGTGACTGATGGAAGGGCAGTATTTGGCTGGGAGATAAGGGCAGAGAGACCTTACAATTGTCTACTGTTACCTGAAAGGAGGTGGTATCAAGGTGAGTACGAGTTTCTTTTCCCAAGTAAAAAGTGAAAGGGAGAGAGGAAGTGGTCTCAAGTTGTGTCAGGGGAGACTTAGATTGGATATTAGGAAAAATTTCTTCATAAGAACAGGCTTCCTGGAGAAGTGGTTGAGTCAGCATTCCAGGGAATATTTAAAAGTCATACAGATGTGGGGAATTAGACACTGGAGAGGACACTGCAATAAAAGACCTGGGGGTGCTGGTCAATGGCAAATGGAATATTAGTCAGCCAGGAGAGCCAAGTGTGTCCTGGGATCCATCAGGCACAGCATTGCCAGCAAGGCTTTGGAGGTGATTGTCCTGTTCTACTGTGTGCTGGTGTGGCCTCACCTTGGGTGCTGTGTGCAGGTTTGGGAACCACAATATAGAAAAAGATAAAAAGCTATTAAAGAGAGTCCAAAGGAGGGCTTTGAAGACAGTGAACGGTCTGGAGGAGAAACCTTATAAGGAGTGATTGAGGTAATTTGGCTTTTTCATCCTGGAGGAGACCGAGAGGGGATGTCACTGCAGTCTACACTTCATGTGTGGAAGTGGAGAGGCAGGCACTGATTGCTCATTCTCTGGTGACTAGTGACAGGACCCAAGGAAATGGCCTAAAGTTGTGTCACAGGAGGTTTAGGTTGGCTATTAGAAAGAGGTTCTTCAGTCAGGGGATAGCTGGGCACTGGAACAGGCTCCTCAAAGTAGTGGTCACAGCACCAGACTGATAGAGTCTAAGAAGCATTTGTACATTGCTCTCAAGCACATGGTGTGATTCTTTGGGCTGCCCTCTGTAAGACCAGGAGCTGAACTTCAGTGATCTTTGTGGATCCCTTCAAAAGCAGGATATTCTATGACTCTATGAAAGTAAATTGCCTCTGTGTGACATTTTTATATAACATTTGTGCTTGTACATGTATGTAATTCAAGCCAGAGGAGTTAACAAGTAGATGACAAGAAAGTCCAGGAGACAAACACTGGGGAGACCTTGGGTCTAGGAACTTGAGAATGGAGTGGGGCTATGGGTCATGGGCCATTGTACATTTCAATGTCAACAGCTTGAGAGATATGGGGATCTGGAAGCAACCACTGGGTTGGCTGATTTTCTACAATTTATAATGTATATAAATATCTGTATATGTATAAGTATAGGTATTCTGTCAGCAGATTTCAACCTTATTCAGGAAAGAGGAGACAGCTATCAGCCATGCTTGTTTGAGTGCTATGCTTTTTGTCTCTGCTGATCCATGTGATTAGCCCTGTGTGTGTATATTGTGTTTGTGTGTATTCATGCATGCTTGCCTATCAGGAATTTGTGCTCACCCTTGCCACTGGCTGGACCTGAGGACAAAGAACAACAGCACTCTCATACTCATCAGGCTATTTGATTCAGCAACCTCTCACACTTGTTCTGTTGATGCTGTCAAAAACCCTTTTTTATACAACATCCTCCACCTCACTACCTCATTTTGACTACAGTGAAAAATGGGGAATATGATAAACCATATGTCTGATTGCAGGGGCTTTTTTTATTGTGTTCATCATCAAGATCTCTAATTTAAATCTAAAATAACAAGTTATGAGTTGAATGCTATCTAATTATCTAATCCCTTGAGCACAATATCTGGCTAGAAAAAATAATTATCTGTATATAAGTTGCCCATTCCCCCATTCCCTTTCTATCCCAAAATAAAGTGATGAAATAAAGTGATGTGGAAAACCTCAAAACCTCACTTCTTGTGTTTTTTTTTTTTTTTTTTTTTTTTTTTTTTTTTTTTTTTCCCCTCCACAGAAAGTCCAGAGAATGCTGTTTCTCTCAAGAAATTCCATAAACAGTGAGGCTGTTGTGCAGAGAGTTTACTGCCTCTGGCATGCCCATGTTCCTCTTTGGGATCCAGTGATGTGAACTGGAAGAGGATGAATGAATTGGGCACAGTGATGATGTACTCCTGGTGGGTCCATTCATAGACAGAGCACAGCAGTCAAAAACATTCTTTTTCAGGCATAGCAAGAAAGATTAAATCTGTTAGGATTTGGAGGAACATTTTCTCTACATCTACCCTTAGGATAAACACAGTGACATTTCCATAACAGATAGAAATGGGGAAAGGCATTGCTCATAACAATGTTTTGTTACAATATCTTATCAGATTATCATGGCCACAAAAAGAAAACACTGATTATTCACATCTCCTCAGAAAAGGAGGTAAATGTCTCCAGTGAAGAGCTATCTATCACTCTTTCTTTTCTCCTAGATGAATGTTTTAAATATTGTCAGAAAGTCTGAATGAGTTATCACAATTTATCTGCTGGGCTTCACTTAAATGGTAATGCCTTTGCCATTCCAGTATTGTTCCTCTGGGGAGGAGAGAAAGTCTACGCACATCTATTTGCTAAAGCAACATTTATTTATACTTGATAGCTTGAAAAAGGTCTTTGATAAAATGAAGAGTGTTGCTTAGAAGTAAATTATGTTTTAATAATACTAATTAAATCTTCAATGACACTGAGAATGACACCTGAAAGCAAAATATAGCTTGTAAAGCACTCAGGAAATAATTACAATATAAAATCTATGGCTTTTTCAGACTGGAAGATTCAAAAATGTTCACAGGAAGATGTTATCTGCAATGCTTGTTTTCTAACTTTGTCAGTTTCAAAGAAATTGGCATGTAATTTAATAGCAAGCTATGTAGATTAATTGCAACAGTAATAGGACTAGTTTGGATATTCCAGGTAATGTACAGTGTTTCACAGCATAAAAAATAAAAACTCTTCTGGACTAATCAGTCCTATACTCCTAATTCTAGCTGACCTTCTGAAAGAGTCGGACAAACTTTTCTTCAGAAAATTGGAAGAGACTTTCAAAAAAGGTGGAGCTGTTTTGATGTTTGAATCATGCACAGAAAGTTGAATTAGCCAGCTCAGTGGTGCAGAATATCTGTACTTTCTCTCCTCTGGTAGACATGTCTCCTCGGGGTTGAAGCATGGGGTGTCTAATTAAATCATTTCCTCATTCAGCTCAAATACAGCAAATATGTAGTTCAAATCCAGAATATTTGTTGTGATTGTTCATCACAAATATTAAAGATTATCATTAAATCCAGGAATTAACTTTCATTGAAAATAAAGCATGAATATTATCAAATTTATCTTTCAAGTCCCTTTGGAAGTGTTACCTAAAGAAATGTATAGAAGTGAAGTTTATTCTTACAGGTCTCTTAGAAATGTTTCTACAGTTTCAAAACATTTTTCTCTTCTTTCTTCCCTCTTTAATCACATTTCCTGTTTCTTCTGAATTCTTTATTGATGAAACTGAAAAGTCCTGAAAGGTTTATCCATCTTGCAGTTTCAACAGTTTTGTTCCTTCAAAGTACAATAGAAGTGTAATAGGAAAAAGAAGGCTCAATATTGAGTCTTCATTTCAAAAAACTACTTATCCTTCCACCAAAACCCATCCTCCCAAATTAATCTGACAGCAGACAGAACAGTTAATCCTATTACTGTTATATACCACCACCCTGCGCTTTAGTTGACTGTACTCCAGCACCAAGCAATGCTGCTGCATAATCTTGACTTGAATTTCTGGAAAGAATTTTTGCATGTGACAAAGCATGTGGACTAGAGCCTTGAAAGATAGGAAAAGTAAAATTTCAGAGAAAGGTAGTCTTTTTGAGATTTGTATAACTGGGAGGTCAAGGATTCAAAAAAAAAAAAAAACCAAAAAAAAAACCAAAACAAAACAACAACAACAAAAAAAGACAACAAAACAAAACAAAACAAAAACCCAAAAAAAAACCCCAACAGTGGCATTAAAAGGGAGAAAACAAAAAGATTCAGAGGGTGGTTACTCAGCAACGTCCAGAGTCAAACTACCTCAGGGATCTTTCTTTCTTACAAGGCAGCTGCCTAGCTAACAAAGATCTCACTGGATTGGTGAGAATAATAATGCTGAACATTCTAGCTCATTAGACCCAACTTTATATGTAGCAAACAAGTGACTTGCTTTTTATTTTTAATTTGTGCATATCTTTATGCAGTCTCTCAGTAAAATTGTCTCAAAAAGGCCCAGAGTGTGATTGTTACAAGGTAAAAAGATGTCAGAGCTTTTCATTTGTATCAAAAGGAAATGCTAAAGAGGTAACAGAAGTATAAGAAATGAGGAGGGATATAAATTCAATGTGCTTCTGAAATGGCTGATCTAATGAAGTGCTTCTATTAAATCAGTATTTAACAAGCAAAATTGGAAAGGTATGCATAATTCCAAAGCAATAAAGATGTTGTGAATATACAGTTTGATAAGAAGATGAATGCTGAACTCTTAAAGGAAGCACAGTACCTCTGTTTGGCCTGGATTACTTGTGCTCCTTCATTTCAAAAACTATTGAACCACTACCAGTATTTCTGAAAGTCACAGACAAGTGAAGACAAACCTCTTCTTTTCTGGAGGAGAATCACAGGTTGCAGTTTATTTTCAGTAATTTTATGTTAATGTGTATCACTGATATTTCATAATGGGTCATAACCATGGGAAGCAATGCAATATGTGTCAGCAGTGCATGTGTTTTAGCTAATGTGCAGCAGCCATGAGTGCACCGATGGGCAGACAACTTTTTGGATATATTTGCTCAAAGGGTAGAGAGTAGTAATGACTAGAATATACAAAAGAAAATGGGCTTTCAAGCAATATCTTGAATATTTCAAAATTTTAAATGACCTTTGATTATTTGGACCTTTGATTCTTGAAACTGTATGTAAGGATTGTAAAGTATCCTTGCACTGGTTCTTGCTGTGTAGAAAAAGTGTAGAATCCACACTTTCTCTAATAAAAGCAAATGACACCCTAGAGTTCAGATGTCTGTTATGATGAGAGACTTAAAATCAAGTTATCAGGAGAGTTAAGAAATCGGCTTCAATTGAGGAAAATCCCATCTTTCTGATAATTATACATATATCAATAGATAAATATTGAGACAGAAGTATGAGTATTCTTAGCTTAACAACTACGGCACACAGTCATTCTGCTCCAGTCTTCATCAGTCCTTGTGCATACACTATAGAATTTGAAACTATGAATCCTGCAATAAATTTTAACTTAATTGCATGGGAAACATTAGAAATGAATTATTAATTATGCAGTATATGTGATATAATATGTATAATAGAAAATATAATTATATTAATTATACAGTGACTGGGGCTTTTTTCAACACCACCTCCACCTCAATTATCATTGATTCTAAGGAAAGAACTGCATATAGCTTAAGACCTGCAAGTATAGAAAGAGAGGAGGAAAGGAGATGGCAGTAAAGAAAAGGAGTAGAAGAAGGAGTAAAGAAATGAAATAAAGACATTGGAAAATAAGTGTCTCTAGCAAAATCAGATTTGGAAGTGGCTAGGTTTAGAGTTTCTCATAAGTGTCCTTTCACTTTTTTTGGGACTCAGAGATTAAAAAGAAAAAAATAAAGAAATAAAATTCTACAGAACTTCTAATTGCTGAGCAGTCATATATCCTTACAAAATGAGAAAGAAGTGTACTTGTAAAATAAAATTTTAAGCATTCTTAAAAGGAAAAGAAAATCGGATAGACAAAAATGATAATTTAAATGGTAATAATCAGTTTCCATGGAAGACTATCTAGGCTTAATTATATCTTAAAATAATGTTTGAAATAGTTGAAGTAGATATAGATTAACTAAATTAAATAAGATCAAAACCCAGTGACCTTTCAGGGCTACCATATATGCTAAATGCTGACTATCTGCATAGTTGCTGTCAATCCAGTGTTTGATATCTGCCTCCAGGTTTAGTTCAATATGTACTAAATATTCATTTATGACAGAGTAATGGTCACTTAACAGAACTAAAGTTATTTATTCAATTATTTAACAGAGGAAATTTCATTGACATATGAACTGTTCCATCTCCTGTTTAAACCCTGTCATCAGTTTTGTATCAATATTTTCCAGAAATACATTATTTAAATCCACATTCCTAATATAGAACTAAGTATTATAAACTTCCCCGCAGACAAAACTTTTAAAACTCTTGAAGTGTCTTTCATACGCCAAATTGTAATAAATTCCAGGTATAAACATTATTTTGAAAGAAAGCTCCATTAAAGAGGTTATGTTTCAAACACAAGTTACAAATAGTCTGAAAGAGCAAACAGTCATTTTTCTAAAATGTAGCACGAGATTGTACATGTGTTAAATGAGATCTAATCAAACTTTCCTGTAATTACTTTTCTCTAATTAGTTAGCACAGACTTTAACCTGGCTTAGAGTTCAATATGATGACAAACCATGGATTTACTTTCTTCCCTAAGGTAACTTTTTAATAACTGGAAACCTCAAAACATTAAACATAATGTTAAATATCAATTTCGTACACATTGCTAGTATTACACCTGACTCCAAAGGTTACATTATTGACATTGATTTAAGTGAATTTTATGCTTGAAAGAAGGATGTAGTGGTGAATTTTATATTATAGACTCTGTGAAGGACATGTTATCCCAGTATTTAATTTAGAAGTTATTATTACAGTATTTACTTTTTATAAAAGTAGAAAAAATAAGGTGCAGAAGCTCTCTAAACTCAAAGGAAATATGCATGATTGAAAAATAACTAGGTTGAGTGAAACCAGATTATTTAAAGAACTCAGATTTGAAAGTACAGTAAAAGAGAGGCGTAGTTTATATTTTTAAGTAGATAACTAAATCAAAAGTGTTTCAAGTTTTGAAACACTTGAAAAAGTTTCAAGTCAGAAGAATATTCTCCATCCATCCTTAAAACTTTGTAGCTTCAAAGGTTTTAAAAATATAAATGACTACAGCCTGGTATGGTGGGTGAGTGCATGCATTCTTCCACTCTGGAGTTTAAGAAACTATTAAAACACTGCAAATGTAATTTCAATCTCCCAGTGAGGTCTGTTTAGCAAATATTTAAATCAATTATGCTATTGCTAATATGTACTATGGGTGCAATTGTTGTGAGGTGATGGATCTCTTAAAAGTAATGGGATTATGTTAAAACCCGGTAAACCACAATCCCTGCTTTAAACACTAGAAGTCCACATCCACAGTGTAATTCCAATTACAAGGAAAAAAAAAAAAAGCAGTAGTTTTGAAAGCAGTAGTTTTGGTATGCTCTGAGACATTATTACACCTTAGCTTGATGTCTCAGCCATTAAAATCTTTTACAAAAGATCAGCAGAAAAAGTGCCCATAACTTCTTCTAGTCTTTCAGAGCTAACGTAGTGTAGCATTGTGAATTAATGGATTTTGATAACATGTACTTCATAAAATCTGGACTTACCATTTCAACCAGGAGTACCAGAAGTGCTGTTTCACTATTATTATGATAATATTAATAGGTGCTTGCAACTGGAATTGATAAACACAAGAGTTCTATGACAATGGTTTTGAAATCCAAAATGGATTTTCTATGTATACCAGTCAGTGGCCTGTCTAAAGCATTAATATAAGAACATTATTATAACTTTTTTTGTGCTTTTCAATGACTAAGTAGTTGAAAATTTGCTACTTTTCCACATAAAAATTTCACAGCTATGTGTTAAAATCATTATTACTGTGACTCTGGTTCTGGGACTCATAAATAATTTAAATTTATCACCATTTCATTAACATTTAAACACCATTTTACTGTTCATAGTGATTTTTTGAATTAATTCCTAGTATTGAAGACATACTTTTCCCACTAACAGTTATATTCTGAAAATAATTTTAATTTCTCTCAAAACTGTTGCACTCAAAAGCAATGTCCTTGCTGGTAGATTAGTTTTTCTTATATTTTGTGGTAGTAAAGCAGTGAATTACACATGCTATTTTCTTCTCATACATTTAAGAATTTGAAATATTAAGGACTTTGTTACCTCTTTTTTGGAAAGTGCTGTGATACACTGGTAGGCAGCTAATCAACACAAGCTATTTTTTTGTTCTAGTCAGCATAGTTTTTTGTTCATTCCTCAATATGGAACATGGAAGAGAACAACAAGTGTGAATGTGAAACACCTTTTATGTTGATGTAAAGTCATTTGAAGAGGTAAAGCTAAAGGTGCATATGACAGCTAAGCAAAGTAAGGAATTCATTCACTACTTCCCATCAGCTGTCATGTGTTTAGCCATCTCCAGGAAAAGCAGGGCTTACATGTAACAGGTACTTCTGAAGCCAGATATGCCTTCTACTTCCTCCTTTTTCCCTGCTAGTTTTTACGCTGAATACCACATCATTCATTTAAGAGATGGACTTGATCATCTTTTTTTGGGTACTTTTCAATTAATATGGTAATTGAGATATGGTATAAATTTTGTTTTACCTAAACTGGGTCCACTGTGGTCAGCTGTCCCAGGTATGTAGCCTACCATCTTCCTCGTTAGTACCAACTTCTTGATGCTTCACTATGGATGCAGAATGAGAAACGAGGAACACCTCAATATTTATCACAAATGAGTGTTTTAGGCCTCAAAACATCATTATGGAAGGTATTAGCAAAAACAGGTTTCATATAAATTTACGAAAGCATGAGCTATACCTTGTGTTCAGCTATGAGGTCCCCTCAATGACTTACTACATTAATGGAGCATATAAAGAAAAATCCAATTAGAATACATTTTAAATTTTTTTTGGAATATGGGATGAAAAATTAAGTTCCAGAAGTTCCTGGTGTGAAAAATGCTCGTGATTGTGAGATTAAACAGTGTCCTAAGGACAAGACAGGGGGGATGAACCACCACAATGCTTTGCAAGAACCATTAAACAATAGCTAAAACATTAGTGTAGCATTGGCAGTTTCTGTTACCGTTTTTATCCAAAATGCAGTAACATACATGCTGTTATGAAGAAGAGTAACTACCAAAGCCAAAACCCCGATGCAGCTCCATGACAAAGCATATTTGATATCCAAGCTAACTGCCTTGCATTAAGTAATGTTTTTAAGTAATAAAAACAGGAAAAGGAACAAGTAATCAAGGATCACCTTTTAATTTTATGTTTTCACCACTATGTAAAACGGACATCATGTTTATGATGCTGGCTAAAAGGATTATTACAAGAACACAACAGCATTGGCATTTATTTTCCAGAACAGGTCAGTTATCATCTGCATTTTAAATGCATCCACAATAATTGATAGCTCTTGCTCTGTCGCGCAAGTGAGATACAGCTGAGGAATTTTGCCTTTGTCTGCTTTCTATATTCCCATACATGGCATCTTCACAAGATGACTGAGAATGCCATCTTATAACTCCAAATCCAAATACAAAGGTAAGTAAAAAATATTTTAACAGGCAGATTCAGTGCTGAGAAATTTCACTTCTGTTTTGTTGGTTTTTTGCCTGATTGCAATGTGAATCCCAGTTTTATCTAGATCTATAGATATTTCTCCCATGTTTGCACTACTACAGTATCTGAATTACCCATCCTGCTAAAAGAAGGGCAGATTAATAGCTTCTCATGTTCTACTAAAGTGACAGGTTAACAATTACTTGCATAGTCAACATCAATTCTGCACCAGGCAGTACAGAACAACACAGAAGTAGAACATTTTCTGGATATTAAGCTCAATTCTTCACTGCATCAACCTCAATTTTGTATGCTTCACTGACAAAATAGGGTCTTCCAGCTGGTAGCATAATGAGCTGGACTAGACTAATTTCACATCAAAATTGAAACCAAGATTTGAATTCTAAAGGTGCAAAAAATGGATTTTCTTTTTCTTTCTTTCTTTCTTTCTTTCTTTCTTTCTTTCTTTCTTTCTTTCTTTCTTTCTTTCTTTCTTTCTTTCTTTCTTTCTTTCTTTCTCTCTCTCTCTCTCTCTCTCTCTTTCTCTTTCTCTTTCTCTCTTTCTTTCTCTCTTTTTTTTCTTTCTTTTTCTTTCTTTCCATGCCATGGAAGGGTTTGCACATCAGATAGCACAGATGAAAGGAAAATGCATTAAATTCATTAAAACAGAGGCAAAGCCTGACCTATCTCTACCAAAATCCTATTTATCCTATTTTTTATTGTATTATCCCCTTGAGACACTCTATTAAAATAAAGATGTACGTGCCAAATTTGGACAGACAGTCAATATACACATATTATGTTAGAAACATAGATGGACACAGTCTGATGAAACAGCTATTAATAAATGTAAAACAATGCAAGGAACAAACATCTTTTCTTTTTCCTCCCACACCTGATGCTATTGCAACCTCTCGCAAATTTATTCTGCAAAATAAAACAAAATAGGTGAGGTGCTGAATGCTTTGCTTTTAAAGCTATTGTCAGATGCCCCATTATAATTTGTACAGTATCAAGCAGAACAATTGCAAAATGCAATCCTCACTGCACATTATTCCAGAAAAAAATTACAATGATAACGGATTCATCTGAGTTATGAAGTTAACCTTTCTTCTTAAATGTTTGACTCTACTGATGTTATATTTCATTAATAATTTTTGCTGAATAACTCAGATAAAAAAGGATTAGTAAAGGCATAAGACAGTTAAGTTTTGATCAGTTAAAGAAGCTTCTGTTCTATCTCCTTCCCTTGAATTAAATGGAATATATTACACTGGCAAATAAAGAGCTCTGTCTTCAGATAGTAGAGGCAAAGCAACAAGTATTTGGACACTGTAAATTGAGAAATCATGTATGTCAGAAAATAATGAAAATTCTTGGACATCAGTTTCAGTGTGTAGAGTTACATTTCAATCAGAGTTAAGAAATATTAGAAGATAAACACAAAATATTGAAAAAGATTATAGAGAATATTATTCATTGATAGACTGAAATACTCTAGAGCCCCACAGTTAAAAAATCCTGCTGCACACCCCCTGTTATTCAATAGCATAAAAACACCCAAGAGATCAATACTATAAGACTATTATATCAATTGTGGAAATGATAGATTTATTTACACTATTTTGGAAGGATTTTTCATTTTTCTTATTTTTTTTTCCTTTTTCCTTTCCTTTTATTTTTTTGTATTACTTATATATTTTTAGTAAAAATCCTCAAAGTGGTCAACGGACAACAGTTGAAGAAGTAACGCTGCTGCAATTTATCTTCATTCTTGCAAATAACAGTGAATTTCCATTTTAGTCTGTAGGCTTGCACCAAATAACTTTAAGGAAAGCTTAAGAACAACATTATGAGTCATATAGAAGCTGGTTCTTTTTTCTCTTTTCCTTTATCTGTGGAACCAGTCATAGTCTTGTGCACATGACTTATTTATCCAACCTATCTTAGTTGAGCAGATCTATTATTAAGACGATCTATACCTTTTTAATCTTGACTTCTCACTCCCGATAACCCAGCTACAAAATATGTCAAAATGAGCAGAAAGTGCACCAAAAAGTTGCCACTTCACTGCTTTGGCTAACACAGGTCTATGCTTCAGCATGAGGTGACATACAGACTTCCTCATCACTCAGAAAAATTCAGCATAAACTGTTACAGTCTCATTTTGCTGATCATTTCAGATTTAGGTAATCTTTTCCTGTATAGAATTTTTTGAGAATACTTGAGATATTAGCTCACTGAAGGGAAACTGCTGCATATCTGAAAAGTTTGTTTTGAAAACAGGATGAGGTGAAGGATAACCACTGTCTTGCCAAATACACATATTCTGATGTCTGTAATACATTTCCCATATATATGTAAAAGGTAGTGGAGTTTGACTTCTAGGCCTGCTGTATTCACACTCTGAAAGACAGCAGCTTCCCTTAAAAAGAGAGAAAGACCTGCCACCAAGATTCCATCTCTCACAAAAGAAAAGAACATCTAAGTGGTTAATTCTTCATTACTGATGATGCAGTGGGTGTGTTGTACAGCAAAAGTAATCATCAGGTATCAAACAACTCATAGGCTGTTGTGTTTTTACATATTTCTACACAATATGTGCTTGGTAGAAAAGTGTTCTTGCCACTGTATTCTATGCTTCTGATGCCATAAAGCAGTAACTCTTATAGTGACACTACCTTCTGGCATATGTGGAGTCACTGCTTCAGGAAAAACAGCACATCTCTTGTTCAACACTATTCTTCCACACAGTCTGCTAACAAAATCCATAACAATTTGTTCATCTCTTTTGGCTTTTACCTACACATATTCTAATGTTAGTCTACTACCACTATGAAGTAGTTTTACTATATCTGTTAAAGGTCCAGGTTGGACATCAGGAAGAATTTTGTCACTGAAGGAGTATTTAAGCATTGTAAGGGACCGCCCAGGGAGGTAGTGGAGTCACCATCCATAAAAGTGTTCAAGAAATGACTGGACGTAGCCCTTAGTGCTGCGGTTTAGTTTGCATGGTGGTGTTCAAAGGTTGTACTCGATGATCTCACAGGTCTTTACCAACCTTGAATCTATGATGCTATGCTGTTACAAGATGTACTGCACCCTTTACTTATTCTGGTAAAGCATCACAACAATACTTAGCAAAGACTTTGAACCTTTGAGGTTGCATAAATTACATATGATAAGAATAAAACAAAACAAGCCAAAAGTACTATGGAACTACAGAAGAACCTGAATATGGACATGTGGGTAATGGGGTTTCTCCCCCCAAAACTATGCCAGTATCAATAGTCCAAGTGAAGTGCATCTGCACCAATTTTTAAGATCTTAAGATTAAATTTATTATATCTGTAAGTAGGCATACTCTTTTCTCTTCGTCTACTATAAGGACAGAGAGTTCTATTAACTCAGGCTTAAATTTAAATCTTTGAAACTTTAAATCTGTGCAGTTGAATAGTAATATAAGTTTCTCTTTGTAACCCAATTTTCTTTCTTTTTTCTATGTCTTAACACATCAGAAATATCAAATTCTGATAATCCAGATTTCATACTGATAGATAAAGAACCATTTCATTTTTTTTTAATTTAAACTTCTGCGGCACCAATTTAAGATCTAACATTTTTTTCTAAGTCTATGCCAATTTTTATTTCCAAGTTGGGTAACTGAGAATTAATAGGTACTCCAGAAGAGCACCTGGAATGCATTTTTCAAGCTCTGTATAGCACTTGTGACTTAGAGAAGGATCAAGAGAGTTTTCACTATTACATGAGAAGATTCCAAGGATGCTGTCACACAATTGTTAGAAATCTCTCTTGATGTTTCCTTTCTTTCATCTGCAAATATATGCTTATACTATGGCTGCATTTGTGGCAACAACCTCTAATTTATCAACACATCTCTCAACTTCCTCACTATGATACAGGAACCTTTTTCCATTGTACTAAGTGGAGAATTACTTTTACCACCTAGATATATTTCTTTTTCTCTAGCATTAATGAAAAAATCAAGCAGTTACCAGAGCATGGCTTTGTTGCTGAAGTCTGAAAGGCAGTAAGAGGCTTTTTTTCCATGGCACTGATAAGGACAGGTGATAGTAATAAAGGTCAACTTTTTGGCTGTGGTCTAGTATCCCAGAGAATACACAGTACAATCTGTGGTCTGTTTTAGTGACCTGTTTCTTAAGCATCCTGTCACTTCCTGTGGAATTCAGCAAAGAGAGATTAGCTGCGCTGCTAAGGGCATGTAAAATGAGTTGTTAGGGTAATTATAAAGAGGGAGTGTGATGGACAAGTGAGAGAAAGAAGTTTCTGTTGGTGTAGTGGTTCAGTGGGAGGGGGAATATGACATATGATTATCCAAAGGCTTCTTCTCATAATATGCAAATACGAACTTCAAATGTGTGAATTGTCCTCCAGAAATAACAAGAAAAGTGAGTCTTTTTCCTTACTAGCTTTGCCGAATTGAGGTCTTAATTACCATGCAATTGCTACAACAGTACACATAAAGTATGCATAGCAAAGCATTTTTTCTATGACTTTTAACTTATAAATAGTACAATGACTTAAATATTTTAAATGCAATTGAAATGCAGAGGTTTAAATATGATAATGCAGTAACTTCTTGCAGTTACCAAAACCTCTGGAGAATCTTGGAAAATATAGCCTTTAATATTGAATTGCAAATGTATATGTATTAAGAAGCCAGAGTTTATAATTTTATATCCATTTAGTACATGGCTAATCAACATTACCTAATTTGGCACTATGTAATTTTATTCCTGTTATGTTGTAGTTGTGCCACTACTGTCCAATTTAAAGACTGCTAGTCACTGTCATTACAGTGAATCACAGTTACCTAGAATATAACCCAATAAAACAATCTTCCTGATGAAGCTTCTCCAGTCAAGCAATGTACACTATAATAATGCCCTATATTTTTAATGCACTTTTCATCCCAAAGCACTTTACAAATTACATACAGTGAACATCAGTGAATCTGCAGAAGCTTCTAAGTAGTGGAGCACGCAAGGCAGCCAGCATACAGGATGTTCTCTGGAGCTAAAATGAAGGAGGAAGTTTAAGTGACACTTTTCCTGTTAAATTGTCTCTGCATTTCTTGTGTCTGCAAATACAATAAAAGAAACACTCTATTTAATGTCTTTTGTATGGTGTACATGGAGGCAAAAATAGAATGGGAGACAATCTGATGGGAAATAGCAAAATAAATTGGCTGATCTTGCTTATTTTGAACCCGGGCCTCATAGTAGATTTAACCTCATGTTCAGAGTAACAAGGTATGTCATTCCACTGAGATGCAAGCATGATCTGGCAAGGTAACCTGCAGGTGGTAGAACACATTTCTCAGAAATATAGATCCAAATAGGTGTCATTTAACATCCAGAATTCTTTCTAAATGGCATGATCTTGTACATTTAATAGATAAGGTTTACACATCTGAGACAGAGAGGCGATAAAACACTAGGAGAGAACACTGTTAGCCTTGCTAACTTGCCTGCCATCCTGTTCCTCCCACCATCATACCAAATAGATATCATATTAATTCACCTTCACAAAAGAAAAAAAAAACTTCCTTACATCTGAAGTCACTCAAAATATGTTTGATGCCAGTCATCACATGTATCAAAACGTAAAATTTGAGTGTCTTTAATTTCATCCTGTGTAAGAAGGACAAATGCACCTCTGGGTGTAAAGGCTTTCTTTCTTTTATTTATTTTGGGGTTGGAGCAAGTGATATATTTTCTCCATATCCCATGTTATATGCATGACCTGATCTTTATTATTGATATGTATGTTATTATCACTTACAGCTTTTAGACTTCTAGATTTTCTAAAAAATAATTTTTTACCCTTAAGAAGACTATCAAGAACAAGCTTAGATTTAAAAATGGTTTTTCTTAAATTTTCAAAGTTCTTATTCATATTTACTGGCACTGGTTTTAGAGAAGACTTCCCTTCCCCATGCAATACATATGTGCACTTTTGAGCAAACTGTCAAATGCTTTCAAAAGTACAGTCTTTTTCAGACTGCAACAGCCTTGGAAAAGTTGACATTTATTTCACTGGTATTTAAAAACATAGTCAGATTGTCTGCAAATAAGATGCAAGATACAAAGGAGCTGAAACTAGATCTCATGAAACCTAACATCCAAACAAGAGATATTTTTTGCCACATACATCATATCTATGCTCATATTAATCAGACATAGGGAAGCCCTAACCCCCCTCTCAGATATCAATAACAGACACAGGTTGACCATTCCACCTAATTTGTCAGAACCTTACAAATCAGATACAAAATTACTAATTCAGCTCACATATTGAAGTCATTGAGTCATTGATTCAAAGCAAATTAATAATAATTTGTCCTGCCTTTGAATAAATATGAAATTTTAATATTTTATGTATGAAGCACAAATTGTCTTTAGATGAGGTATATTCTGTTTAAATATTTACTTCTCTTAATTTCCTTCTTAATTCTTTCCAAACAGTACAAAAAGTTATAAATTCAGTCAAATGCTGTGACTGGAATGCTGTAAGTAAATAGATGTGAGACTTTGTGCAATAAAATCATGAGTGATGTAGTAATGCACAAGGGACAAGTTATTGGTGATGATCTCAAAAAGGCAAAAAGTAGACAGAAATAAATTTCACTTGGATTTATTGTTAAAGCGGGGGGGGGTGGGGGGGCTAAATAATGTAATCTGGAAGTTACCAACTTTTTAATTTAGGAGTAAAACTACAATTAAAAGTATGCACCTGGAATACTGTAATAAAATCGAAATTCCTAAATTGACTTAGCTGAAACTTTGAGATTAGTGAAGATTCAACATAATTTTATTCTGAGGTGATTCTGAAGGAACACTTCCCTCCAAACTGCTGTGAGAACCTACAAAATAGGCAAAATGAAGATAATTTTATTAGAATTTTGTTGCAAATTTTTGTTACATATAATGCTAATACAGACACTTTTAATTAAATTATGAGTTTAAATGAGGGTAGTGATAAACTTATCCTAGCAGATAGCTTCTAAATTTTAATAAAAGTGTTCTTATTAAGATACAGGCTAAACATTTACCATAATTACAGGTTAAGAGCTCTGGAAGAAGAAATGGTTGCTTCCTGAATCTCTGATGGTTTTCTACGATCTGTAGTTAATAAGCCCTATAAAATTTTGATTTAAAATTTTGATTAATCTCTTTTTTAAATATAGATACTCTTGTGCATTTTTTATATTCTAAAAGAACTCATTGAAGACATATACTCCAGTATAGAATTTAACATTGAAGGTATCTTTATAGTTTGTCCTTGAACACAAAAGTCATTAAGGTGGAATTAATCATCTTGTTAAGGGTAAAACAGCCTGTACTCTTTGATCTCTTTTGTTAATGATTTTGTATTTTGTGAGCAGTGTGAGTTCCCAGAAGCAGGGGATCCACCAAGATATTTCAGGTCAATGTGTTGTCCTTCCTCATCTCTGAAAGCATGAGTCTTCTGACAGGGAACTTAGCAGGACCTGAAGCAAGTCCATCTCTTACATACCTTGGCACATCTGTATTTTCTCGTATTTGGGAGATGCTCAGAAAAGGAGCATAGTTAGTGTTTCTCTTATATCACATTGATAATATCCCATACAATGACACAAAAATATCTCCTCTCTCTGTTTCATTTTATCTGTTTTGAGACATCACTGTACAAGACCAGCATTTATCAGTTAACTTGAGAGCAACATGATTAATCCTTCAGTTTCAAGAACTTGGTGTGCACACCTGCCTCCTGCAAACTGCCGGTTTGAGTGTAATTTGAGCATCCTATAATGTAATAAATAACTCTATATTTAAGTTGCATCCATATTTTATAACTGTATAAACAAATATATATTTAGATGCTGCAACATAACTAATTAAAGAAAAGATTAATCTCCTTTTTAGAAAAGCATTTTCTGCTTTGACATCTGATACCACAGTACTTGCATAACACTTTAATTCGCCAGAAAGTTCAGCATGTAATATATGAAAACATGGACTGTTAATGATTTCTTAAAAATTAAGACCTCTCCCCTTTCTTTCAAAAATATTACAAATACACTTACTGAAACTTTAGCTAGTATAAATTTGTTTTTTATAAACCACACAATATTAATCACCTGTGAATGTGTCAAATGGGATGTTTGTTTCTTATTTGACAAGAGTGGGAGAAAATACATTTAATTTAAATTATTTTCAGGTTATTGTAGGAAGGTGAATTATATTCTGCTCTTGATTTTCACTTCTGGGGCCCATCTGTCAGTTTCTGTATTTCTAAGAAAAAAAACCAAAAAAACCAACAATGCACCAGTGATCATTTTATCTGTTTTTATTCTTTTCTCTCCAGCTCAACTATCTTAGTTGAAATCATCACTGGCATGAACTCCTTTTTAGCCACAAATTCCTTCTGACAATGGAAAATCTGAAATTTATGAGGGCCTTTCCATGCAATATAATGTATTTACTTTGTCTAATAAAATTTCCTTTCACATTTTCAGATTTTGCTGGAGCAGATCTAGCCCCTGTCCTAAATTGTCTATTCAGTTTTAGGCCAGAGTATGATGAGATGAAGATCAATAAGAACAATGAGAGAATACAAGGATAAGTGTCAGAAAGATGGAAAAAAAAATCCAGTTATTAAGTACAATTTTAGCAATAACAATAACTATCAGCTACATACTGAAAGAAAAAAAAAAGTGATGCAGAAAATTTCTATTTTAAATGATAAAATCTTGAAATGATCAAGAAGGACAACACAGAAATGGAGGAAAAAAACCCAAATCAAAACAAAACAAATGGCTTGAAAACAGTCCATATCTGTCTACTGTGTTTTTGCATCTCTAATTTCAATTTCTTCCAGTCAGCTCAGTGACTGAGAGCTAACTGTGCAATTCTTGTTCACAGGAGGATTTCCTCCATTTCTTCTGATCCTCTACTTTCTGTTTCCTGATCTTAGCAGCATTGTTTTTAGCTGCAGTTTTGCATTTTCTTGCCGGGGCTCCTCATTGTTACTGCCACATTGTGCAATCTGTGTTGCTTTCTTTTACTCACAGGCATAGTTACCCCTCAGGAGAGAAGCAGTCTCCTTTCTTCCAGAAAATCCACATTACCTACTTACACTCAAAGAAGAATACAGTAATACAGAGAACACACATGTAAATCAATTACCATCTGTCAAATCATTTAAGGGAAGCTTTCATGAAATAGGAATTTTTTTTTTTCTCCAGGTTTAAAAAGTAGGAGCAACAAAAGAGTTCTCTGATTCATGTCATGGGGGTTTTTATTACTTATAGATAAAAATTTAAACACTTCTCTGAAACAGCTATTCTATTTGATGGAGACACTTTAGAGGTTAATTAGCCTTCATGTATATACAAGATGCTTTTTTAACAACTGTGTAGTTTTCTCCAGCTTCATATGTGGAAAACATTTACATAAATCCTTTAAAATACTGGCAAGATATCAACCTTACAAGGTCGTTTCCAAGTTGCATAATTAGAATACAAATTGGTTTGCAAGTACTGTTCAGCATTTTGACACAGAGCTAAGGAAATAATGCCAAAGGGTGCTCTCTATTTCAGCAGTTTCAAGACCCAGTAAAATTAGTAACAATTATAAATAAAGCAGTCTTATTGTTACCTAAGGCAAGAGGAGATGGGTGAAAGCCAGTTTCATCATAATTACCCTAAAAGCAAATGGACTCTTAATCAAATAACACTATTGACAAGGAAGACCAAACAAACTTCCTAAATGTAGAAATGAATCATGTTCATGAGAACCTATGTAAAAAATTTGTACAGTCTTACAGCAAGTTTGAATACAGTTAATAATTCACATTGCTTAAAGGCAGGAAGAAACATGTTGAAAAAAACTAGAGCGGTTTGCATGGTTATAATTATTTATTTGCATGTGTGTTCGTTGTCTGTATGATTATATTGGCAGAGCTGAAGTTCTGACAAAAAAGACCATGACTTGGTTGTCATTTTAGATTCTCTGCAAATTACCACATTGAATCATTTGCCAGAGAACCTGCCAAGGCACAGAATTTAATTATTATAGCAATGAATTTGTGCATCTCAAACAAGTGAGGTGAGAAATTTTCTATGAGAGTGAAGATATTTTGGGATGATGAAATTAATCAATAATATAATGATATTAGTTACATTTTCAATAAATTCACACCAAAAAATCTGTTTTCTTATAATTAAAATAGACATGGAAGTTTTCCCCAAATCTTTTATCATTTGGAAAATACTCCAACAAATAGAAGCAATTTTGGAGTTTATTTAGTTATTTATTTTTACATTCTAATATCATAACTAATTAGATAATTAATATAAAGTAATTTTCTTTCTATATATTGATTGATAGCTCCTATTTTTATTATATAATGGAAATATTTG
>NW_026990139.1:0-24249 GCF_036417665.1 Passer domesticus | reverse complement strand
CAAAGGGAATGTGCAGCTCATTAACAGAAGGAGAAGGAAGGTCATCTTCTAAAGGATTTGGGGTGTGACACAGTTTTTATTCCCAGTCCTGCTTGGAGCTGGAAAGGCACACAGCAAATTTCCTCTTGCTTTGACCACAATTTAAAATAACAATATCAGGAACAAAGCCCAAAATCTTTTAAAAGGCTGCTGAGGTCAGTAAGATGGATCCATGCCATCAGCACATTCACAAAGCAAATAACTGAGATCTCTTTTTAAATAGATCCTTTACGTCTTAATGCAAAGTTACAGAAGTTTTTTCACTAACACTTGGATTTTATTTTTATCTTGTAGAATTTTACCAATCTTTTTTTTTCTTTCTCTTTTTTTTCTTTTAAATAGAAAACATGTCCTGTAAAAGAAGTGTCCTTTTCTCCTGGTTCCCATGTGGAGCACCTCCGTTCCTGCTGGCTGAGCTGCTCAGGCAGAGCCCAGCAGCTCCTGGCCCTGCAGGGCTGAGGCTTTTCCCCGTTGCTGGGCACAGACTGATGGAGCAGCACTGCTGAACATTGGGGCACACCCAGAGGGACCAGGAGCAGCTGCCTTTGGCCACCTGAGGCTCCAAGGCCCAAACTCTGAGCAGCCAGGGCTGGAAGAGACTCGCAGGCTCCCTGGTGGCTGTGCTGCCCCACTTGTGTCCAGCCCAGCTTTGCTTGGGGCAGAGGGAGAACAAGGGGCAGCTCCCTCCAGCCCAGCCCAGGGACCCCTCCAGCCCCAGGGCTTGGGGCACTGTCAGCACCTGCTGCTCCAGCCACCGCTCCTGCTGGCCCTGACAGCAACACCCAAACTGGGGCTGATCCCGAGGGAGCAGCAGCAGGGCCTGGATCTGATCCCTGACTCTGGGGCAGGGCTGGACAAATGACCCCACAGCAGCAGCAGCAGCAGCACATGGAGCTGACTTTCATCACAGCCCCTGCCCCTCTTCCCTGGCGTGTGCAGCGGTGTCACAGCAGCCTGAGGCACCTGGGACCCCCAGTGCCAGCAGGGACTTGAGATGGCAGCCCTGGGCTCCTGGAGGTCATGCAAGGAACGGAGCTGGAGACTCCCTGTCCATGGGGAGCTTCCAGATGGAAAAGGCTGCTGTGTCCAGGCAGCTCCAAGGCCACAGCAAGGAGGGTCTCAACCACTGGATCAGTGCCAGTCCTACAGTCCTGGGAAGCAGCCACTGAGCCTGGGAGAACAGAGGGCACAGCAAGAGGGACAAAGCCAAGCAAGGTCAGAGACTGGAGAGAGCCAGAGCCGGGAGCAGGAACAGCTGCTCCATTGCACTCTTGCAAAAAGCTCTTGGCTGGTTCAAAGCACTGAAAGGCATGAAGGACAGAGAGGAGGCCACACCAAACAATGCTCCTGTTTCCACACCCTCTCCTCTCTGTCCCAGAAGAAATTGCATGGACTGTACTCATCTCTCCGAGTCATCTCGTTCAGCATGAGCAGCTTAGCACCAGGAGCTGAAGGAGCTGCCACCATAGGCCACAGGAGCTGGGCAAGGGGGAACTTTTAGAGCAAAGTAATGCTGCTCAAATAGACCTAGCTGAATGCAGCAGATATAATAATGGAATCACAGCATCCTTTCTGTTGGAAAAGACCTCTGAGCTCATCCAGTCCAGCCGGTTACCCAGCAGTGCCAAGCCCAGCACTAAACCCTGTCCCTGAAGTGCCAAGGCCTGAACAGCAGGCCCTGAGACAAAGGTGACTTCTGGATGAGCCTTCCAACCAAAGGTTATCTTTGTATCTGCTCACTGATGAAATATGCATGGTCATTAGCACTGTGATAGATGTAGCTACTCATTAGTGACACATGTATTGATCTTTTTGTATTTGCAAGCCAGACAAGGCCATGAAATCTGACATCTGGCCTTGTTTGGGGCTGAAGGATCAAAGTCAAACCTCCCTTGGTCCCTCCTTGAGCCCTGGCCAGGCTTTGGGAGGGATCCCAGAGGAGGATGAAACCAGATGTTCCCACACTAGAAGTGATGTCAGTTTGTTCATCCAGCACTGTCAGAGCTGGGCCCTCTCACAGCGAGGTTGGAGCCTCACCTGTGGCTGGAGGCACCTGCAGGAATTCCCAGTGTCCAGGAGTGGCTCTGCAGCCCTTGGCTGGGACAGCTTCCCCTGCTGCTGTGTGGATCTGGGGGATGGTGAAGTCTGAGGGTAAATGATGCTGGATCTTTCTTATTCACTGCTGCAATCTTTGGTGGTGATGATTGGGTGCATTGCTGAGCTGCACCTTTTGTGATCCTTTGCTGCTTTGAGCTGCAGTAAACGACACTGATTCCTTCAGTTAGAGTCTGTGTCTTTGAGGCTGACCCTGCCCACTGGTTAAACAAAACTGGCAGAGTCTGGCCAGATCACAGCAAAATGTCACTTGTTAAATGTAAATGTGAGGAATCAGTGGCATCAGAAATTCCCAGATGGGAAGCCCTTCCCTGGAGTTGGCTGGCTCTGGAGTGGGCTGAGGTCGCAGCACTGTGTGAGCAGTGGGGCAGTTGGTTAAAAGAAGCTGAACCCCTGGATGTCTTAAAAGTTATCAAAAAATTGCATATGGGAAAGGAAAAGAACTTGTGGGTTTGGGCAGACAAAGATGAATTTGTTAACAGTACATTGGAAATAGCACCTTCAGAAGGAACGATTATTGTTGGAATGCTCCCACATGGAGCAACAGAAGAAGGTTTTAATCTTGAGCTCCCATGCATTTGTGCAAGTGAAATATTAATATCATAAATAACTATGTACATATTTATAGTATAATAAGGCCTTAATATATATATTTATATGTATGTCTATATCTATCTAGCTATATCTATATTTCTATATCAATATCTATATCTACGTATAAAATAGTAATAATGTGAAATAGTGCTGACAATACTAATTTGGTAGCTTTGGCTGCTCAGGGATGTAACATCAAACACTCTACAGAAAAGGATTGGCCAGGACCCTAATGTCAGAGGTAAACTTTGTGAGATTGTATACAATGAAAAAAGGAGGAGGGGATAAAATTGTCTATTTTACAGGGTTTGCTGATACTGTGATGCAGAATGCTTTGTCTGTTACTGTGAAAAATACTGTGATGAAGACTGCAGGGTTTTTCATGAACCAGACTATCCACAAGCTGCAGGATTTGTTGAACAGGTGAAGGGGTTGTTAAAAGAGCAGTGGAAAAATTAGGAGATGGGAACCTGTCCCCATGGAGAACCCATCTTCCAGTTGTGCTCCATGTCCTTAACAATGGCCCACTAGGGAAATGGAAACCCCTGGCTGTGCACAGCTGCACCCAATTTGCAACTACAACCATGGGCAGTGAGACTTGGACTGCCTGGGAAATTGTTGTGGGTGTGATGGCCCCTGGCAGGGCCAGCCCAGAGACTGCAGGGCTGGACCTTCATGCATTGGAATTAATGAGGATAAATCCAAAGCAAACGAAAGCTGTCAGTACTGAGACAGGAATTCAGATTCCTCCAGGACACTTTGGTTTGGTAACTGCTCGGTGGGGGTTGGCCTTGCAAAATGTTCATGTCATGGCAGGAGGAAAGGAGGAATTGATGCTGAATATAAAGGAGAAATTACAGTAATTCTGTTAAATAATTGTCAGTAAGATTGGGTTATTCAACCCCATGACAGGGTAGCACAATTATTGATATTGCAATTTTAAGCACGATTATGAATAATGGAGATGCACCTCCAGTCATTACCATTTGTGGAGATAAAGGGTTTGGATCCAGCAGTCCTAACAATGGAGCCAGAGTGAGGGCCCGGAGACCAAAAGGGCCTCCTGAGGCAGCTGAAGGAGCAGCTCCTAGGAAAGACAACACTGAATCCTGAAACCTGGGCAGGAACAATGGGAATATGTCCCTGCAGCCAAGTGTTCTGTTTGAGAACAAGTAGATATTACAGGATGCTGTTTTACACATCCTGCCAGACCAAATCTTGTTTGCCCCAGTGGCCCCTTTGGAAAATGCTCTGATCCACAGGGCTCCCTGTGAATGCTGCTGTGGCACTGAGGGACTTGCACACAAATTCCATCCAGGAGCCTGGGTGCCCCTCAGGGACTGGGCCCCAGCCCCCTTCCAGCCAAAGGGGAAAGGGCCCCACCAAGCCTTGTTAGCCACAGACAACATGGTAAAGCTGAACAGCAAAGGACCTTGGAGGCATTCTTCTGGAATTAAAAAGGCTCCAGCTCCATGGACAACAGAATTATTGTTCCTTACTCAAATGAGATTGAGCGAAAAGAACGAAGAACAGTGTCACTAAAGTACTATTGGTGTCTGTATGTTGTACCTTGATAAGTCAGCCAGAATCTTTGTTTGCCACAAACACCTCCGGTGTTTCACCAAGGGATTAGTCATCAAAATTTAATGATTGGTTCTGAAAATTTCAAGATCAGGGTAGCCGAAGTACTCCATGTCACTAATTTCTGTGTTTGCTCTCAGCTGAAGTTGGGAGGAATGGGGTTCCCTTGGAGGGCCCACCCTGTGGGCTGGCCAGAACTCAGTCTATGGGCTCTGACTCGTAACTGTCAATGAAGGGACAGTTCAAGAAAACACAGGAATACAATGATCCATTTGACAGGATTCACTAAGATTTCCCTTCAGGAGAAACCGAAGCCTGTTCTAATTACAGAGGCCACAGTGTGAGAGGATTTCTGTGCCTTACCATCACTCCCAATGCCAGTAGAACTTGGGCTGCTGGAGCTTGGTCAGTGTCAGTGTCAGTGTTACCCCACTCCTGGCTGCAGGGCCACCATTTAGGGTCCTTCAGCAACAACCACAAGGAAGACCTGGAGCCCAGAGAACATTTTCCCCCCAAGGAGTGCCTTGGGTTTCAGAAAGCAAAAGATTCTGGTTCATCCTGTGCCCCATGTGTGCTGCCCCGTACCATGGAGTTGACTGGATGGATTATTAGAAGAAGTAGCAAATGATGCTGTTAAAATGTCCGGTAGCACATCCTATGGGCTCCAACAAACGCAAATGGGGACTCCACAGAACCACATGGCCTTGGATTATCTGCTTGCTGGCCAAGGAGGAGCCTGGGCTGTCATGGGACAGGAATGTTGCACTGCTGTCAGTGATGGGTTTGAAGGCCAACAGTCAGCAATCACCTTGACAGAAAGAGCAGGAGAAGAGTGGCAGAAAGAAGAAAATTATTCTTGGTGGGATTGGCTTCATGGCTGCCAAATTGGAGGCTGCATTTGTGGCAGTGTCTGTCATCATTGCAGTGTGTGCACTTGGTGTGCACGCTAACATTCCATGTTCCAGTTGTTGTGACGCTTTGTGCTGGGAAGTGGAATATTGAGACTTGTCTTAAAAGAGACAGTCTCAAGAAGAGAGAGGCATTTGATAAATAAGAGAGAATAGTAGCAACTCTTTAGGCATGTTTGAAAAGGAATGTGAATAGCTCTGAGTAATGAAATGTAACAGCACTTATTTGAAGCACAAGGGGAGATGCGTTTATGCCTAATATCTAAATCTAAACTGTGTTATTGAAAGAATGGTTATGAAGGTTGTACTTCATTGTAGCTCTCAGGGCCCATCCAAGTAGCAAGGCCTGAACAGGCTGGGATCAAGGCCTGAACAGGCCCTGAGGCAAAGTTCACCTCTAGATGAGCCTTCCAAGCAAATGTTATATTTGTATCCACTCACTAACAAAGCATTATTAACAACATGATCAGTGAATGTGTTCCTTGATAAAACATGGATTTCTCTTTCTGTATTCAGAAACCAGACAAGGCCCCATCTGGCCTTGTCTAGGGGTGAAGGATCAAAGTCAACTCCCTTGATTCCTCCTTGAGCCCTGGCCAGGCTTTGGGAGAAACCAGTCAGGAGAATGAAACCAGATGTTCCCACCCTAGCAGTGATGTCAGCTTGTTTGTTTGACGGTACAAAAGCTGTGTCCTCTCACAGCGGGCTTGGAGGCTCCTTGCCTGCAAAGGTGGAGGCACCTGCAGGAATTCCCAGTGTCTGGGAGTGGCTCTGCAGTCCTTGTCTGCCCCAGCTGATGTGTGGATCTGGGTGATGGTAAAGTCTGAGGGTAACTGGTGGTGGATCTTTCTTTAATCACTGCAGGCAATCTTTGTTAGTAATGACTGGATGGATTGCTGAGCTTTTTTGTAATTCTTTGCTAATGATTATGTGCTTTGCTAAGCTTATCCTTTTGTAATTCTTTGCAGCTGTGAATTATATAAATTACAGGATTCCTTAAGTTGGTGTCTGTGTCTTTGGTACTGACCCTGCCCAGTGGTGAAACAGGGCCCCCTCGTGCATAAGATTTACCTGGCAAGGCAAAAACCCTCACTCCAACATTCCCCCCTTCCTCCTTGTTCCCTGCACTTCATACACTGAGCATGATGTCCTGTGGTCTGGGGTATCCCAGGGTCAGTTGGGGTCACCTGTCCTGGCTGTGTCCCCTGCCAAGCTCCCCACAGCCCCAGCCCCTGCCCAGCGTGGCTGGAGGAGGAGCAGGACGGGCCTTGGCTCTGTTGCAGCTCAGCAAGAACAAAACCATCTCTGCGTGCTCAGCCCTGTGCTCAGCACCCGGCCCAGCAGTGTCTCAGTGCCAGTGTCTGTGCCCTCAGTCCTTGCCAGGGCTTTCCATGGCAGCTGCCAGGACAGGTGACCCAGGTGTCACCCCCAGTGAGGGCTGCCATGGAAACAGTGCCAGCACTGCCCCTTTCTGTCTGGCTGAGCTGGCCTTTGGCCCTGGCAGTGCCCTTTGCGGCTGGTTCCTGGTGCCTGAGCAGCCAGCGCGGCACAGGGCAGGTGGCCATGGCACAAGCCCCCAGCAAGGGATCCCCTCTGGCTCTGGGCAGTGACACCAGCCCTGAGCAAGAGGCCCAGGGCAGGATTCCATGGCCACCAACCATCACAATGGCTCCGGGCATTGGTTGCCATGGCACCAAACTAAGGAATGGGTCCCCATGGCCCTTGCCATGGCACCTGGTGGCACCAACGAGTGTCACTGCAATTGTCCCTGGAACAGCCCCGGCACTGCTTTGTCCTGACGGTTGCCGTGGCAGCCGAGTGCCGGGGTCGGCTGTTACTCGTCACTGCCCCAGCACGGGAAAAGGTGGTTCTGGGCAGGCCATGCTTTCGAAGAAGGAGTCTGGACTCTTGCTTCTTCGGTCTTCAGTTGAGTTTATTGTTTCTTATCTATGAAGTTTTTTCTGTCTGTCCAGCCGAGGTCTGATCAGCAAGACAGCCAAGGGCACTCTCTCCTGCCCACGGGGCGGTTGTCTCTTTCATAGTGAAAACTACGTATTAGATATGTACCTTCTATTGCCCATACTTTTCACCCTTGTTGGCAATTGTACCTTCACCATGAACCAATCCACACGTGCCAACATCATCCTGAACACGGATGCCAAGGAGAAGAAAGAAGGACAGGGCACACCCAAATCCCTCCATCTTAGAACCCCTGATCCCCATGTATAGAATTTCAAACCCCCCTGTACAACATACAAAACCCCCCTGTACAGTGCTCTAAAAATTTTTTTCCTTCACCCTGTGATTCCTACTACTGTGCCACTTAAACTTTTGTGGCCTGTAATTCTTCATATCAGGTTGGCAATTTGCTCCATGAATTAAGATCGAATTTCCAGGTGTCTTTGGCTTCCTGCCAGGGTCTCCGAGCCCCTGCCAGGGCTTTGAAACATCCAGGGCATCCAGAGAGATGTCCTGGGTTCCGACACCAAGGACAGCAACAGCTCTGCAGGCAAGTGGCCATGGAACCTGGCTGCAGAAATGGCTCCTTGGGGTGGTTTCCAAGGAAACCTGAACTGATGAGGGTTGCCATGGCACCCAAACCCAGCAGTGGGGTCACTGCAGTGTCCATGGCAACAGTCCCTTGCAATGGCCCAGTGCAGGCTGGGATGATGATCCATCCTCATAGCTGGCCCAGGGCAGGTCTGCAGTGGTCTTGGTGGCAGCTTGGGCTGGCACACACTTGAGGAGGATGTCTGTTTTCAATGGGGAAACTCAGGAGTTTTCGATTGCTTCAAAAATTAAAGAAGGCAATATCCTCTTTGGCTGTGTGCAGCCGGGTCTCCAAGCAAAGCAGCTCCCAGGTGAGTAAGGAGAGAAAAATGGGCTTGGGGAATGTGGAGCAAGGTTGTCCACACTGGGTCAGACCTCAAGGCACAGCTTCTCTGAGCAGGCCAGAGCTCCTTAGGAGAGTGCCTGGATCAGTATCAGTCACTGAATGCTGCAATCACCTCTTGTGTAACAAGAACAGCAATAAGAGACACCCTTTAAAGTAGGAACACATATTTCCTAGCAGATCTTTGAAATATTTCTCCATAACTGTAAAAGGAAACCTAATGAACTGCACTAGAGTGGAGGTAAGTCAAGGCAGAGGCATGGTTTGTCAGGACTCCTTGATCATAATGAGCCCTGTGGAGTATTTGGAGCTGAGCATTGAATCTCAGGGCCTGAGAGAAGATTGCACAAGAGTCAGTATCAGAGGAAATGCCCAAAGTGTCTCAAAGTATTATGGGTCCCACTAAGATCCATCCCCAACACAGGCTCCTCATGGACTCCTTGGAGGAGGGAACTGGTGGCCAGGTGTCCTGGTTTAGGGCAAGTTTGGGAGATAACCCCCAAAGGGGCTTCTCTACAAAAGCAGATTCAATTGCCCCTCCCCCCTCCAACCGGTTCGGGAGAAAATATCTCCTTGGAGAAAAGTGGAAAGAAACCTGTTTATTAAACAATAGAAACCAAACAATATTAACAATAAAACTTCTCACTGCTCCAAAGAAAGCAAACTCAGAACAGTCCCCTCCCCAGGTTGCAGCTCGGCTCACTCAGTCTCTGATCAGTCTCTCTGGTGCTGGAAACGCTGTGGCCCAGGCCCGGCCAGGGGGGCCACAGGTGGAGCTGCCGGTGCTCTTCTGGGTGTTCAGTCCAGAGCAGGCTTGAACAGGTCCAAGAAAAAAGGAAAAACAATCACAATGCAGAGAACTTCTTTGCCTCAGCTAGCTAAAACTAACTAAAAGCAAGAAAAAGGGAAAAAAGGAGCTCTGTCCGGCTGTCTGTCCATCCGCAGACAACACAGTCCAGGAGCAGGAATGTGGAGGAGTGAGAGCAGTCTGAAAACAAACTGCGCGCTTCTTCCCTCCCCTCCTCCCTGTCTGGAAGAGAGTTTTAAAGGTGTAAAACTTATTATTCAGTATAAACAGAACAAGACGATTGGGGATAAAAGCATCATATAGTCAACCCAGGACACCAGGATTGCACAAAAAACTTCTCAGAAACTCAGTGTGGAAGAGAAAATCCAAAGTAGCTTAAACACCTTGAGTATCTTAAAGTATTAATGACCCCAATGAGTGTCAGCACAAAGCTCTCAAGGGACTCCTTAAAGCAGATAATTGGGGCCATGATTGCACAAACCTCTCACAGACTCTGTATCAAAAGGGAAACACCAAGTACCCTAAAACAACTGAAGTACCTTGAAGCATTAATGAGCCCCACTGAGTGTTGTTACTGACCAAGTGTCTCCAGGGACTAATTACAGCAGATAATTGGAGGCTGTCGCTACAGGACACAAGACAACACGACGCAGACACGCTGCTGCTCTCAGACAGGAAAAAGAGAGAGTTTATTTTCTGACTCCTACATTTATAGATTTCCAAAGGTGACAGAGGATTGGAAGGTGAAAGTGCCACCTCTCCAGGGACACTGGACAAACCAACAGTCCATCAAATTTCTCCTCCTCCATAAAAGAATGCAAACAATAAGTTGTTTACAGAAAAGTGTGTGAGAAAGTTTCATACAAGAATGCAAACATCAGAAGGCTTTAGAAAGTCTTAAAAAATCAGGGCGACATCTCACCCTTCTCAGTTTTAAAAAGAAAAGGAAAAAATGAACAACGTGAAAAGAAAAAAACCCATGAACAAAATTCAGCATCCATCCATGGAGGAATCATCAGAGTGATCACTCGCATCATCTGCATCCGAATCATCACTCCATGATTCACCCACTTGACGCCTTTCAGGTTGGTCACGGCTTCTGTTTTGCCTGTCAGTCGGATTCTGTCTCTGCGGTTGCAGGTCAGGGCGAACACACTTTGAAGGTACCCAGCGCACCCCGGTATCTGTGGATACACAAGCATACCCACGCCCCGAAGCGATAAGATCATAGGGACCTTCCCACTCTTTGGTGACTAAATTCCGCACCCGAACCTTTGCTCGAGGCTGATGTGCTTCGTCCGCAGCCTGCAACGAGAGATGGTGATTCAAAACAACAGGGTTATTTGAGTTCTGCGGCACCGTAAGATGATTGATGGTGTATAATGCCTTTGCCAACCGACTGTGCGGGGTTTCACCCTGCATTCCCCGTTTTTGTTTTTGAAGAACCCGCTTCAGAGTACCATGAGCACGTTCTACAATAGCTTGGCCAGTCGGAGAATGAGGGATACCAAACTTGTGTGACACACCCCACAACTGCAGGAACTGCCGCACCTTTTGCGATGCGTAAGCAGGACCATTGTCGGTCTTCACAGCAGAAGGTATGCCCAGAACGGCAAAGGCCTGCCTCCAGTGGGCAAGGACATCACGGGCCTTCTCTCCGGTGTGAGCAGAAGCCCACATTGCAGAGGAGAATGTGTCCACCGTGACATGCACATACTTGAGCCGGCCAAACTCGGCAATCTGGGTGACATCGGTCTGCCAAAGCTCCAAGGCCCTAAGGCCCCTGGGGTTTACCCCTGCCGGTAAAGGCGGAGCCAGTGCATGGCAGTCATCACATGACTCAACAATGTCACGAGCCTCTGTTGGCGTCAGCTGAAACTGCTTCTGCAGAGTATGTGCGTTCTGGTGGAAAAACCCATGAGACGCCTTGGCCTGCGCGAGTGTATCAGGCTGAGGGGCTACCCACGCTGGGTTAGCTAACTTGTCAGCCCTCGCGTTACCTTCCACTATAAAGCCTGGCAAATTGGTGTGACTCCTTACATGCAGAACGTAGAAAGGATGAACCCGAGCCTGAATGGCACACCACAAGGCCTTCAGCAAATGAAACAAGGCAGGGTTACTGACCTCTTTCAAGACCGAGTGACCCAACCGCTGTGCAATGTCGGCCACATAGGCAGAATCCGTGACCAAGTTGAAAGGTTCCTGGGAAAATTTCTCAAATGCCATGACAGCAGCCTTCAATTCAACCAATTGGGCTGACCCATCCTCATGACCTTCCAGAACCTGCCACTCAGATCCGTCCCTCCAGGTAACAATGGCCTTTCCTGTCCTCCCTGAACCGTCGGTAAAGACGGTGGGTCCTTGCACAGGTTCCTGACTATTTTTGGGCCGCAAAGAGATTTGTGTGGACTTCGCCATATGCAACAGCCTATGGCTGGGCAGATGATAAGTGATCTGCCCTGAAAAGTTTTCCAGAGCACTCTGCAGGGACACACTGTTTGCAAAGCTCCAGTCAAAATCCTCCCGCTGTACTGGGAGTATGATCTTTGCGGGATCCGCACCCATCAATTGCAAGCACCGTTGCCGGCATTTGATTATCAAACGAGCAAAAAGCTCAGACAATGGGGTTGCCGTCTTTTGCGGCTGATGGGGCAGGAAAACCCATTCCAAAACGTGCAAGGAATCGGACCATTTGTCACTCCATTGGCCAATGATACCTGTGGGATGCGAATCTGGAGCGGTGATGAACACAGTGACATCAATGGAGGGATCAATGCGGTAAACTTGGCAAGCCGAAACGGCCTGCTGAACCACCTCCAGCACCTGACGTGCCTCAGGGGTCAATGAACGAGGTGACTTTAGATCAGAGTCTCCTTTTAGTAGATCATACAATGGAGACAGTTGTGCATCGGTTAGCCCCAGGTATGGACGTAACCAAGTGATGACACCTACCAATTTTTGGGCATCATTCAGTGTCTTCACAGGATGCACGAATTGCACCTCCTGGTGACAGATTGTCTGTTCCAGAATTTTGACCCCCAAATACTTCCAAGGCGGTTGTTGCTGGACCTTTTCTGGAGCCACCTGCAGTCCATGTGCATTTAAAGCATCGAGCAACTGAGGCTGAATTCTCAGCAGCTCATCCTGGGTGGGCGCAGCCACCAAAATGTCGTCCATATAATGATACAGACGTGCACCAGGAAACTGCTCACGAACTCCAGACAAGGCACGGGCCACATACCACTGGCATATGGCCGGAGAATTGCGCATGCCCTGAGGAAGGGTCCTCCATTGATACCTCTGTGCGGGCTCAGCGTTGTTAATTGCTGGCACTGAGAAGGCAAATTTCGGCCTGTCATTGGGATGCAAAGGAATCGTGAAGAAACAATCCTTCAGATCCACAATGAGGACCGGCCAATCGGCAGGCAGCATGGCAGGCGATGGCATGCCCGCCTGCAATGTTCCCATGCCTTCCATCACGGCATTGACCTTTCGGAGGTCTTGCAACAAGCTCCATTTCCCAGATTTCTTCTTGATGCAAAAGACAGGAGTGTTCCAGGGACTGGTAGAAGGCTCCAAATGACCCTGGTCCAACTGCTCCTGCACCAGATTCCGAAGGGCGACCAATTTATCTCGAGGGAGGGGCCACTGGTTCTCCCAAACAGGTTTGTCCACCAACCACCGTATAGGAGGCGTAGGACAGTCCGCGCCCTTCATCGCAGTGGCCCCCATCAAAAACCCGTCCCGATGCGCACCCCCCACGCTGACAGAACATCCCTCCCCCAGAGGTTAACAGGAGTAGAAGTAACATGCGGCCTGATCCAGGTCGTCTGTCCCTCTGGGTTCGTGACCAGCACGGACTGCTGGCTCACGTAACACTGCGCCGTTCCCCCCAGCCCCCTGACAGGCGTCTCCACCGGATCCAGGGGCCAGTCCGGAGGCCAGGCAGCAAGAGAGAGAATCGTGATGTCGGCGCCGCTGTCAAGAAGCCCACGAAGGCGAGTCTCCGACGGCGTCACACCAGGAATGGACAGGGCACACATCATCTCAGGACGTTCCTTGGTCAGAACAGCAGTCCAGTGCACTTGAGGTGGCCCAGTGGATCCGAAACCGCCAGCTCCACGCGACCGGTCCGCTGCCCTGCAAACAGAGGACTTAAAGGGCACAAGTTGAGCAAGTCGTGTCCCTTTCGGGATCGTGACCGGGGGGGTGGGTGTGGAAACCATGGCACAAATCTGCCCTGTAAAGTCTGCATCAATGAGCCCCAGATGCACAACGATGCCCTGAAGGGTGGCACTAGACCTCCCCATCAGGAGAGCACTCATGCCCCCACCCAAGGGACCAAAGGCATCTAGGGGAACCTTGTGTACTTCACAAGATTCTAACACAGCTGTTGCTGCTGTGCAGATGTCTACACCCACTGAGCCGCGGGTGCTGGCTGCAAGCCGGCTGAGCAAACCTCCATCGGCTCCGGGGTCTGGAGAGAAGCTTGTGTCTGAGCGCGTCTCCCCTTCACGCTTCGCTTCCCGTTTCCCGAGCCCGGCAGTGCCTGGCCATTAGCATGAACCGTTGCCTTGCAGACATTAGTCATATGGTTCGGTCTTCCACACCGACCACACAGAAACATAGGAATCTTTTCCTTCTGTTCTTTCTTCCCCCGTTTCTTGCTGCCCTGAGCATTCCCCTGCTGCTTCTGCCAGCCCTGTGGCGCTGCCCAGGCTGGCTGCGCAGCAGTAGCCCAGGCAGCCATCTTCTGAACAGGGGGGCCTATGACCGAACAGGCCTCCGTCATTTGTGAGACAGTAGCCCCACCAGGAAGAGCGTCTATGACTCTCTTACAGTCTGCTGTACAGTTGCTCCTCGCTAGGTCCGCAATCACAGCCTCTCTTGTCAGCGGATTTGTCAGCTGCCTCTCCTCTGAGGCAGCCAGCCTCCCCACGAATGTCATGAAAGGCTCATCAGCCTTCTGGACAATGGTTGAAAATGGTTGCCGTGGAGCAGCCATTTCTACGGTCTGAATCACTGCCGACATGCCTAGTGCTTGACACTGCTCAAGCACGGAGGGAGAGAAACCAGCCTGTCCCTGAGGCTCAGTGTAATTGCCTGTACCCATCAGCATGTCAACGTCAGCCACTCTCCTGGGATCCTGCGGCCCCAGTGTAGCATTATGCTGCGCTGTAGTGGCTGCCAAGCGAGCCCACTTGGTCTCAAAGACACCAAATTGCACGGGATCAAAAAGAGCACGCGCAACATCACGGACATCGGCAGGCGTGCGCACCTCAGGAGAAATCATGCGAAGCATGTGCATGACTTCAGAAGAGCCCAGACCATGTCGAGCAACCGTCTCACGGAGTTTTGTCTTTGTCTTGAAGGGCAGAGGCTCATAGGTGTTATGAGCAAGACCCCTGATCACAGGAAAAGCCTGGGGGCCTTCTGGCAAGGCCGCAATACCTGCCATGTCCCGTCCCGTGGGCCCCACGGGAACAAGAACAGCTGCCTGACTGCGAGGCACTGCGACAGCACTCGACCCCGCATCCCTCGCAGCACCAGCAGAGCCAGAGGAGCCCCCTCCGTGATCCTGCAGACGCTGCGAGGAGACAGGCTCACGCATCTCATCAGCCGTAGCTCTGACTTCCCCCCAGAATCGTCTGGGATCCTTCGGACGCACGATCACCTGACACGGGGGAAGAGTCCACACACCCGGCAGGGAGGACCTGCGACCCCGGGAGAACACCGGTTTCCCGCTGGCCGCGTCAGCAGTCGCGCTAAAGGTGAACACCCCAGCGCCCTGGCGCGCCGCAGCCCCCGCGGAGGGCGGGGACTGCAGGGCCGAACCAGCTGCTCCCCCGGCAGCGCCGTCCGCCTCGGCACCGGCAGAGGGCGCCGCAGTGGACGCAGGCGCCGGCACAGACCGCAAACCCGACGCGGAGCCACCCGTCTCCCGTGCAGGGGAGGGACGGGACACAGGGAGAGATGCGGCTCGCGGAGCCACGTCAGCGCGGGGCGGCACAAGGGAGGTTGGCACAGCCCCTAGCAGCACCCGCCCCATCTCACGGGAGGCCGCAGCCGACTCTGCCTCCGCTGAACAAATCGAGGCAGGCATGCCGCCCACCATGATGGGACGAGATCGAGCACCGACCAACGCCCCGCCTCCGGCAGCCTCCACCGCCTGCGCATGCCCGGCGGGCTGCTCAGGCTCAGAAACAGGAGAAAGTGTCCCCCCGCGAGACGGGCCCGAATCTGAAGCGGGTGAACCCGCTTCCGCCGGCCGCAGGGAATATGTTGTGGACTTACCACAATGCGAACAGAGCGTTGTCACCAAATCAGACCCGAACAAAACCGGGCACTGATCCAGGGGCCCCTCATCGCCCCCGAGCGCCGGGAAGGCACAGGGGGACGACGGCTGCCCCTCCACACCGCGGTTCGGGGCAGGGCGAGTCAGCCGAGCTGCCTCCCCGGGACCCCCAGAAACCCGCGGGATTCCGCCCCCCGGCTGATCACTCTGGAACCGAGGGGTGAGAGACCGATCCTCCTCCGAGGACCAACCACCACCCTCGGAGGCGGAATCATGCTCCAGCTCCCCCCACCGGGAAGCGGAGGAAGCCTCTGCGTCGCTCAAAAGCTCAGATTCCCTTTCATCCCCATCCGAGACGGACAGGTCCTTCCGGGAACCTGCAGAGCTGCAGGATTCAGACCCCCATACAGCCCGAGCAACATCCTGCAATGTGTGCCACATCAATTTCACGCTGGCAGGACCACCAGCCATCATCTCCTGCACAAGGTGGTCATTCACGCAAGACCACGCCGCCTCAGAGAACGTCTCCGTAGCGTCGGAAAAGAATCCCCGCTGTGTAGCCCAGCAATGGAGTGTTTCGAAATCACTCCAGGGCACGGAGATCTTACTGTTCTCCAGGACCCGTCTCCACGAACCCAACATACCAAACGCACTCATGATACCCACAGGAGTGCCGCTATCACAGGACAGCAAGCCAAGCTCCCAGCAGGGAAGGGGCAAACGGCACAATCTCACCCGACAGCCCGAACTCTCTGCCTCCAGCCTAGGCTGCAGTACACTTCGGCGGTCACCAGATGTCGCTACAGGACACAAGACAACACGACGCAGACACGCTGCTGCTCTCAGACAGGAAAAAGAGAGAGTTTATTTTCTGACTCCTACATTTATAGATTTCCAAAGGTGACAGAGGATTGGAAGGTGAAAGTGCCACCTCTCCAGGGACACTGGACAAACCAACAGTCCATCAAATTTCTCCTCCTCCATAAAAGAATGCAAACAATAAGTTGTTTACAGAAAAGTGTGTGAGAAAGTTTCATACAAGAATGCAAACATCAGAAGGCTTTAGAAAGTCTTAAAAAATCAGGGCGACAGAGGCCATGATTGCACAAACCTCTCAGAGAGTCTAAGCCAAAAGACAAACCCAAAGTCCTTTGAAAAACCTGCAGTCCTGGGAGCATTCAGGAGCCCCCAGGGCCATTGCTGAGCAAGGCTCCCCAGGGACTCCTTCCAGCAGATCCTTGAGGCCACTGGGATGTGAGCTAGGGGGGGATGCTGAGGGCAGGACAAGGGGCTGACAGTGCCCAGCCTGGCTGGGGCTGTGCCAGGAGGCCCCAGGGCCTCAGGACAAGGTGTCTCCTCCCAGCCCTTGGTGGCACAGACCCTGCTGCTGTGCCCCAGGCCACCAAGACTTGGCTTCTCTTTGTCCCCACCTGGCATCAGTGCCTCCAGTTCTCTGCTCTGCCTGGGGCCTGGGGACACTTTCTCAGTGGTGTCCCTCAGTGGGACCCATCAAAAGTCCAAGAAACTTTGGAGTTGGATTCTGACTTGGAGTTCTGGAGAGGTTTCTTCATCTGCCTCTCAGGGACTGATGTTCAGGGCATGAGCACAAAGCCCCAGAGGGTCATTAAAGTCCTGGTGCTGTGTCTGTGCTGCTGAGCTGGGCTGGGCTCCTGGCACAGAGGCAGCTCCTGGTAATCAAGAAGAGCTTCAAAAGCACATTTCTCTTGATGGCACTGCCTGCAGCCAGCCCGGGCACAGCCCAGAGGCACAGAGAGCTTCAATCAGTCAGGGCTGGGATGGTGCTGAGAAGTGCCTGGGGCAAAATCACTGCCAGATCTTGGCACAGGAACCTCTGGCTGCAGGACAATGCAGCTGCAGCTCCTGAGTGATCTCCTAAAGCTGGAACATCCCAATGCCTGCAGACCCTGTGAGTACATCTCTGAGTATTTCTGCTGCAGGGGAGGTGAAATGTTCATGAAGCTCTGACATGCTGAAGGGTTCTGAGCAGTTGTATAACATTTCCAAGACAAGGATTTTGATAAAAATGAGGAAATTTCCTAATGTTTCTATTCAGTTTCCTACTCTTGGAGAATGTCTGGGATTGGGACCAAAATATTAAAGCTTGATTATGAATTTTGACATGTTCCTGAGACATCTGAACTGTTACTTTTAGTGATGAGTACGTTCACAAGAGATTCCTAATGTGCTTTCAGCCACTCTGCCCATGGACAGCACCAGCATCACCTTTGCTGGACCCATCAGGCTCAGTCTGAGCTGTCCTTTCTCCAAGCTGCAAAGAGAACCTGCCTTAGCCAGTGCCCTGAAAACAGGCAGGGTTCTGTAGGGGCATGGAGAGTGCACAAAGATTTGGGGTCTGAGAGTGCTGGCAGGGAGAGATCAGGTGCAGGGAAACAGCTGCAGGGGAAAGTCTCTAGGATGCAGAAACAATATCAGGGAAGGAGAGAAAGCAAAATCCAGAAATGCTGTGGCAGGGAGAGTTTAGAGATGTCCACAGGATCCGTTCCAGTGCAGCCCCTCCCTCTGAACAAGCCCCCTCCCTCCTGTCACCCAGCCAAGCCTCTGCCCTCAGGGCCGGGGCTCCAAGGTGTGAAGCCCCTCCTGTGCAGGCAGAGCTGCAGCAGAGCCGTGGGGCAGCTCTGCAGCCCCGGGCCCAGTTCCTCTGCAGAGCACAGGGCTGGGAGCAGCTGTCCGGCCCTGGGGACTCTGGGAGGGGGCACAGCTGGCTCAGGGTGACGCTGTGCCCAGTGCCCGGCTCTGGGCAATGCTGTCAGTGCAGCCAGGGAAGGAGCTGCATCTCCCTTCATCCAGTGCCAGCATAAGGACACTTGGAATTCGCTCTGAGATTTGAGTCCAAGATGGGAGCTTCAATGCAGGATTCAAACCTGTCCTAGAGCATCTCTAAGATTGATGGGGAAGCACAGAAGTTTTCTGACATTGAAAATGCTGTTGGGTTGGTGAAATGAGAAATGTGAGTCCTTGGCTGCAAATGTGGAGCTGGGCTGTGGGGGATTCATCTGCTCTCAGCAATATCTGGTGACCATTAAGGAAAACTTAGGAGTGTGAACAATCCCCATTTGGAAAAAGTGAAAGCCCAGAGAAACTCCAAGCACAATGAAGTGACAGACCATCTTCCTCAGTCTCCACTCATCATCTTCCCTGAGGGAACACACTCTGTCCTACCAGAAGGCAGTAGAAATGCTGAGGGTTTTGATATCCAAGAATATCAGGAGAGACATGGGGGGAGCTTAAAAGAAAACCTCAGAACTCTCAAACAGAGAAGCCTGTCCTTGTGTGTTACAGAGGAGGGTGTATGGGAAATGGCTTTGATTTTGGTTACATACATCTCCTCTAACTGTTCACTGTCCTTTACCCATGAACAGGTTCCCATGTGCAGCCACAGCAAATGTCCAACAGCAGCTCCATCAGCCACTTCCTCCTGCTGGCATTGGCAGACATGCGGCAGCTGCAGCTCCTGCACTTCTGCCCCTTGCTGGGCATCTCCCTGGCTGCCCTCCTGGGCAACGGCCTCATCATCAGCGCCGTAGCCTGCGGCCACCTCCTGCACACACCCATGTTCTTCTTCCTGCTCAACCTCTCTATTCTTGACATGGGCTTCATAAGCACCACTGTCCCCAAAGCCATGCACAATACCCTCTGGGACACCACAACCATCTCCTATGCAGGATGTGCTGCTCAGGTTTTTCTGATTTTTTTTCCTTTGGATCAGATCTTGCCCTTCTCACCGTCATGTTGTATGACCGCTACGTGTCCATCTGCAAACCCCTGCACTATGGGACCCTCCTGGGCAGCAGAGCTTGTGCCCACATGACAGCAGCTGCCTGGGCCAGTGCCTTTCCCTATTCTCTGCTGCACACAGCCAATACATTTTCCCTGCCCCTTTGCCATGGCAATGCCCTGGGCCAATTCTTCTGTGAAGTGCCACAGATCCTCAAGCTCTCCTGCTCCAAATCCTACCTTAGGGAGCTTGGGCTTCTCATAGTTTGTGCTTTTCTCTTATTTGCTTCTTTTGTGTTCATTGTTTTCTCCTATGTGCAGATCTTCAGGGCCGTGCTGAGGATCCCCTCTGAGCAGGGCCGGCACAAAGCCTTTTCCACTTGCCTCCCTCACCTGGCTGTGGTCTCTCTGTTTCTCAGCACCGGCTTTTTTGCCTACCTGAAGCCCCTCTCCATCTCCTCCCCATCCCTGGATCTGGCCCTGTCAGTTCTGTACTCAGTGTTTCCTCCAGTCCTGAACCCCCTCATCTACAGCCTGAGGAACCAGGAGCTTAAGGATGCCCTGAGGAAAAAGGTGACTGGATGCTTTTCAGAAGCAAAAAAGTGTTTGTTTTCTGCTGCATAGTTTTCAGAATGGAACTCATGACTGGCCCAGTCTGCCTTCTCAGGTCTTTGGTGATGCCTATGGGTTCTTCTTGCCATAATGTTGTGCTCCATTAAATGTTTTTATTCATTCCTTGCTTAATTCCCTATCTGCCTCTTGAATTTGATCCAGAAGCTCTGTCAACCAGGATTTGCACCATTGCTTTCTTTGAACAAAATAAATGACCTTGCAGTGCCTTCTTTTTCTGGGATCCCAACTCTGAGACCTGCATGACGTTATGGGGGAGAAAGGGAAGAGTCCCAGGACAGCAGCACTCCCAGGGAGCAGCAGCAATTGGTCCTGTCAGAGCTGCTGAATGGACCTCCCTTTCCAGAGGCCCACACTCTCTTTCCCAGCCCTGCTGTGGGTGCAAGGCCGGAGTGCTCTGGCAGCTTGGTCACTGTCCTGCTGCATGTCCGTGCTGTGCCCTCAGGCAGGGACAGGCCATGGGCACTGCTGGGACACAGCTGGGCTCCAGCACAGCAGCTCCACCAGCAAAGGGCACCTCTTGAGCGCAGGGCAGGATGGCTTTGCTCTCTTCCAAAGTCACTCTCAGGCCACTCAAGAAGCTCCTTGTGTTCCTTGTTCATCCCCCCAGGACTCAGTGGGATGAGATCAGGGTCCTGCTGTGTCCTTCAGGGGACTCAGGTCTGGGTCAGGTTTTGCTTGGGGGTAACCAGTGCCCATCAGATGGGGAATGGTCTGTGCTGAGCCTTCCAGGGGCTCTGCAGCTTGTGCCAGAGTTGATGGCAGGGGAATATTTGTCTGGAGGGCCTTGGGAGCTGCCAGGAGAACACAGGGGACCTGCAGGGACAGTGTGTGCCAGGGACCAGCAGGGAGTGGAGCTCACTGGGCACAGGCCTGGCAGGCTGGGGTCACCCCGAGATCCAGGACTGAATGTCTGCTGTGAGCCAGGAGAGCTCTGCAGCCCAGGGACACAGCAGGCCCAGGGAAAGGAGTCTGGGCACTGCCTGGTCTGACCCTCAGGGAACTCCCCCAGGAGGATCCAGGGCAGCCCCAAGCCCCTCTGGCAGCCCTGGCACAAGGCAGGCACCTCTGAGCCCCCTGCATGGCCCCGCAGAGCCTGTGTGGGAGGGGGTGAGTGCAGGGAGCACCATCAGCTGCCTCTGTGTGCCAGGCTGAGCAGCAGAGCCCAGCAGAGGCAGCCCAGGGCCCCGGGCAGCACAGCCCCCGTGCTCTGCAGAGCAGCAGCCCCAGCTCGGGGCTCTGGGCAGCAGGGCAGGGGCTGCAGCAATGGCTGCTGGGGCCAGCACAGACGTGTTCCCCTGGGAAAGGCTCTGGGGGCAGCTGGCATGGGCCAGGAGCAGAGCAGGAGCCTGTGAGTGTGCAGAGGAGCCCTGGCAAGAGGCTGGCCTGTCCCTGGGCCAGCAGGAGCTGCCTGAGGAGCCCCAGGGCCAACTCTGCTGTTGGACTGGGTAGCAGGGCTGGCCCTGGGGCTCCAGGAGCTGCCCGAGCTGAGCATCTGCTGAGCATTGCAGACCCAGAGTGGCTGTCCCTGACCTCCAGTGCCTGCAGTTCCTGCTGCAGGGCCAGACCTGACTCTGCTGCTCTGCTGGGCTGGGGCAGGGGCAGGGAGAGGAAAATGATGAACCCTTGTCTATATGAGTCCCCACAGTGTCACAATGGCCTCTTGGTTCCATGAAGCCCCACAGGGTCACCATGGTCCCCAGGTCAGACAAGGCCCTGCAGTGTCACAAGAGCCCCTTGGTTCTGTGGAGCCCACAGGGTCAGTTTTGCCAGTGGGCAGGGTCAGCGCCAAAGACACAGACTCCAACTGAAGGAATTGTGTAATTTATATAATGTGTATGTGCAAAAAATTACAAAAGGAGAAGCTCAACAGAGCACATCATCATTAGAAAATAATTACAAAACCAGAAGCTCAGCAATACATCCAACCATCACCACCAAGGATTGCAGTAGTGATTAAGAAACATCTAGCACCAGTTCCCCTCACGCTTTACCATCCCCCAGATCCACACAGCAGCTGGGGAAGCTGTCCCAGCCAAGGGCTGCAGAGCCACTCCTGGACACTGGGAATTCCTGCAGGTGCCTCCAGCACAGGTGAGGCTCCAATCTCGCTGTGAGAGGGCCCAGCTCTGACAGTGCTGGATGAACAAACTGACAGCACTTCCAGTGCGGGAACATCTGGTTTCATCCTCCTCTTGGGTTCCTCCCAAAGCCTGGCCAGGGCTCAAGGAGGAACCAAGGGAGGTTTGACTTTGATCCTTCAGCCCCAAACAAGGCCAGATGTCAGATTTCATGGCCTTGTCTGGCTTGCAAATACAAAAAGATCAATACATGTGTCACTAATGAGTAGCTACATCTATCACAGTGCTAATGACCATGCATATTTCATCAGTGAGCAGATACAAAGATAACCTTTGGTTGGAAGGTTCATCCAGAGGCCACCTTTGGCTCAGGGCCTGCTGTTCAGGCCTCACTCAGGGCTGTTGTCCAGGCCTTGGCACTTCAGGGACGTGGTTGAGTGCTCTGCTTGGCACTGCTGGGTGAACAGCTGGACTGGATGAGCTCAGAGGTCTTTTCCAACAGAAAGGATGCTGTGATTCCATTATTATATCTGCTAAATTCAGCTAGATCCATGTTAGCAGCACTCAGTTGCTCAGAAAGTCTCCTCTTGCTCAGCTCCTGTGGCCTGAGGCTTCGGCTCCTTCAGCTCCTGGTGCTAAGCTGCTCATGCTGAACAAGACGACTCGGAGAGAAGAACACAGTCCATCCAATTCCTTCTGGGACACAGAGAGGGGAGGGTATGGAAACAGGAGCATTGTTTGGTGTGGCCTCCTCTCTGCCCTTCATGCATTTCAGCCCTTGGAACCAGCCAAGAGCTTTCTCCAAGAGTGCAATGGAGCAGCTGCTCCGGCTCCCAGCTCTGGCTCTTCCCAGTCTCTGACCTTGCCTGGTTTTGTCCCTCTTGCTGTGCCCTCTGTTCCCCCAGGGCTCAGTGGCTGCTGCCCAGGACTGTTGGACTGGTAGAGATGCAGTGGTTGAGACCCTCCTTGCTGTGGCCTTGGAGCTGCCTGGGCACAGCAGCCTTTTCCATCTGGAAGCTCCCCATGGACAGGGAGTCCCCAGCTCTGTTCCTTGCACAACCTCCAGGAGCCCAGGGCTGTCATCTCAAGTCCCTGCTGGCACTGGGGGCTCCCAGGTGCCTCAGGCTGCTGTGACACTGCTGCACACGGGAGGAAAGAGTGGCAGGGGCTGTGCTGAAATGTCACTATAAGACACAAGACAATACGACGCAGAGATGCTGTTGCTCTCAAGGCAGGAAAAAGGGCAAGTTAATTTTTTTACTCCAACATTTATAGATTTCCAAAGATGACAGTGGATTGGAGGGTGAAAGTGCCACCTCTCCAAGGACAAACAAACAGTCCATCAAGTTTCTCCTCCTCCATAAAATAATGCAAAAAAATAAGTTGTTTACAGAAAGTGTGTGAGAAAGTTTGGTACAAGAATGCAAACATCAGAACACTTAGAAAATCTTAAAAAGTCAAGGCGACATTGAAAGTCAGCTCCATGTGCTTCTGCTGCTGCTGCTGTGGGGTCATTTGTCCAGCCGTGCCCCAGAGTCAGGGATCAGATCCAGGCCCTGCTGCTGCTCCCTCGGGATCAGTCCCAGTTTGGGTGTTGCTGTCAGGGCCAGCAGGAGCGGTGGCTGGAGCAGCAGGTGCTGACAGTGCCCCAAGCCCTGGGGCTGGAGGGGTCCCTGGGCTGGGCTGGGACGGAGCTGCCCCTTGTTCTCCCTCTGCCCCAAGCAAAGCTGGGCCGGGCACAAGTGGGGCAGCACAGCCAACAGGGAGCCTGTGAGCCTCTTCCAGCCCTGGCTGCTCAGAGTTTGGGCCTTGGAGCCTCAGGTGGCCAAAGGCAGCTGCTCCTGGTCCCTCTGTGTGCCCCTGTGTTCAGCAGTGCTGCTCCATCAGTCTGTGCCCAGCAATGGGGAAAAGCCTCAGCCCTGCAGGGCCAGGAGCTGCCGGGCTCTGCCTGAGCAGCTCAGCCAGCAGGAAGGGAGCTGCTCCACACGGGAACCAGGAGCAAAGGGCTGCAGCACCTCGTGCTGGGGCAGAGCCCAAATTCTGAGAGGGAATAACAGAGTTATTCACGTGCATTGGTGCGTCGGCACTGCAGGTGCTGTGCCTGCAAACACAGAGTTCAAGATGTGCAAAAGAATTCTGCAGCTCTTGACTGGATCAGGATGTCAGCAGTGCTGAACTCCACCTTAGTCCAAATGAAACACTTCACACCTCTGCTCATATCTGCTAGATTTTTTTCTTCAGGGTATCCAGAGAAAAGTAAACAGAGGAGGAGCCTACATTTTCATTGTTTATCAGAAATGTATCTGATTTTGCTGTACATTCCTTTTGTAGGACGAGTTCTCTGTTAAAAACACTGGAGAAAAAAGAAAAGGAAAAAAAATGAAAGATAAAACCAAGAAACAAATGTGTAGGGAAAATCTTCAGTAACTTTGGATTAAGAGGCAACTGATCTTTTTAAGAAGAGAAATCAGTTACTCTGTAAATGTTCTGATGGCATGGATTCATGTTACTGACCTCAGCATCCCTTTTTTAAAACATTCAGGGTTTTG
>NW_026990138.1:0-24499 GCF_036417665.1 Passer domesticus | reverse complement strand
TTGAGAACCTCAAAGCATTAATAAGCCCCACTGAGTGTCATTACTAATAAAGGCTCTCAAGGGACTCGTTAAAGCAGATAATTGGAGGGTGTGACTGCAAAATCTTTCTCATAGAGTCTGCATCGAAAGGCAAACATCAAGTACCTTAAAATAACTGAAGTACCCTGACCATTAATGAGTCCCAGTGAATGTTGCTACTGACAGAGAAACTCAAGGGACTAATTACAGCAGATAATTGGAGGCCATGATTGCACAAACCTCTCAGAAATTCAAGGCAAAAGCCAAACCCAAAGTCCTTTGAAAAACCTGCATTCCCTGGGAGCATTCAGGAGCCCCCAGGGCCATTGCTGAGCAAGGCTCCCCAGGGACTCCTTCCAGCAGATCCTTGAGGCCACTGGGATGTGGGCTAGGGCGGGATGCTGAGGGCAGGACAAGGGGCTGACAGTGCCCAGCCTGGCTGGGGTTGTGCCAGGAGGCCCCAGGGCCTCAGGACAAGGTGTCTCCTCCCAGCCCTTGGTGGCACAGACCCTGCTATGCCCCAGGGCACCAAGACTTGGCTTCTCTTTGTCCCCACCTGTCATCACTGCCTCCAGTTCTCTGCTCTGCCTGGGGCCTGGGGACACTTTCCCTGTCCTGTCCCTCATTGGGATCCATTAAAAGTCCAAGAAACTTTGAAACTGGATTCTGACTTGGAGTTGTGGAGAGGTTTCTTCAGCTGCCTCTCAGGGACTGATGTTCAGGGCCTGAGCACAAAGCCCCACAGGGTCATTAAAGTCCTGGTGCTGTGTCTGTGCTGCTGAGCTGGGCCGGGCTCCTGGAACAGAGGCAGCTCCTGGCAAGCAAGAAGAGCTTCAAAAGCACATTTCTCTTGATGAGCAGCTCTTCTGCCAGCTCAGCAGGGCTGGGGCACTGCCTGCAGCCACCGCAGGCACAGCCCAGAGGCACAGAGAGCTTCAATCAGTCAGGGCTGGGAAGGTGCTGAGAAGTGCCTGGGGCAGAATCACTGCCAGCCCTTGGCACAGGAACCTCTGGCTGCAGGACAATGCAGCGGTAGCTCCTGGAGCCATCTTTAGGAAGCTGGAACATCCCAATGCCTGCAGACTCTGTGAATACAACTCTCAGTATTTCTGGTGCATGGGAGCTGAAATGCTCATGAAGCTCTGACATGCTGAGGAGTTCTGATCAGTCATAGAATATTTCCAAAACAAGGATTTTTATAAAAATGAGGAAATTTCGTAAGACTTTGCCTTCAGTTTCCTACTACTTGATAGTGGCAGGGAGGGAGAATGAACAATAAAGCATGATTATGAATTATTAATTATGAAATTTGAAAAGTGCCTGAGACATCTGAACTGTTACTTTTAGCCATCAGTAGGTACACAGGAGATCCCTAATGTGCTTTCAGCCTCTCTGCCCATGGACAGCACCAGCATCACCACTGCTGGACCCATCAGGCTCAGTCTGAGCTGTCCTTTCTCCAAGCTGCAAACAGAACCTGCCCCCAGCCAGTGCCCTGCAAACAGGCAGGGTTCTGTAGGGCCAAGGAGAGTGCACAGAGATTTGGGGTCTGTGAGCGCTGTCAGGGAGAGATCAGGCACAGGGAAACACCTGCAGGAGGAAAATCTGCAGGAAGCAGAGAGAGGATCAGGGAAGGAGAGAAAACAAAACCCAGTAATGCTGTGGCAGGGAGAGTTTAGAGATGTCCACAGGATCCCCTCCAGTGCAGCCCTTCCCTCTGAACAAGCCCCCTCCCTCCTGTCCCCCAGCCAAGCCTCTGCCCTCAGGGCCGGGGCTCCAAGGCGTGAAGCCCCTCCTGTGCAGGCAGAGCTGCAGCAGAGCCGTGGGGCAGCTCTGCAGCCCCGGGCCCAGTTCCCTCTGCAGAGCACAGGGCTGGGAGCAGCTGCCCGGCCCTGGGGGCTCTGGGAGGGGGCACAGCTGGCTCAGGGTGACACTGTGCCCAGTGCCCAGCTCTGGGCAATGCTGTCAGTGCAGCCAGGCAAGGAGCTGCATCTCCCTTCATCCAATGCCATCATAAGGACACTTGGGAGTCTCCCTGAGATTTCAGTCCAAGCTGGGAGCTTCAATCCAGGATGCAAACCTGCCCAAGAGCTTCTCTGAATTCTAAGATTGATGGGGAAAGGCAGAGGTGTTCTGACACTGAAAATGCTGCTGGGTTGATGAAATGAGCAATGTGAGTCCTTGGCTACAAATGTGGACCTGGGCTGTGGGGATCCATCTGCTCTCAGAAATATCTGGTGATCTTTAAGGAAAAGTTGGAAGCATGAACATCCTCCATTTGAGAAAAGTGAAAGCCCAGAGAACCTCCAAACAGAATGAAGAGACAGATCATCTTCCCTCAGTCTCCAGCCATCACTTTGCCTCACAGAACTCTCTCTGTTCTCCCAGAAGGCAGCAGAAGTGTCAAGGGATTCTCATGTCCAAGAATAGCAGGAGAGATATGTGGGGAGCGTAGAAACAAAACTTCAGGACTCTTAATTATAGAAGCGTGTTGGTGTGTGTTACAGAGGAGGGTGCGTGGGAACTAACTTTGATTGTGGATACAGGTATCTCTGCTAACTCTTCACTGTCCTTTCTCCATAAACAGGTCCCCATGTGCAGCCCCAGCAAATGTCCAACAGCAGCTCCATCAGCCACTTCCTCCTGCGGGCACTGGCAGACACGTGGCAGCTGCAGCTCCTGCACTTCTGCCTCTTGCTGGGCATCTCCCTGGCTGCCCTCCTGGGCAACGGCCTCATCATCAGTGCCGTAGCCTGCGGCCACCACCTGCACACGCCCATGTTCTTCTTCCTGCTCAACCTGGCCCTCAGCGACCTGGGCTCCATCTGCACCACTGTCCCCAAAGCCATGCACAATTCCCTCTGGGACACCAGCACCATCTCCTACTCAGGATGTGCTGTACAGCTCTTTCTGTTTATCTTCTTCATTGGAGCAGAGTATTTCCTCCTGACCATCATGTACTTCAACTGCTACGTGTCCATCTGCAAACCCCTGCACTACAGGACCCTCCTGGGCAGCAGAGCTTGTGCCCACATGGCAGCAGCTGCCTGGGCCAGTGCCTTTCTCACTGCTCTGCTGCACACAGCCAATACATTTTCCCTGCCCCTATGCCAGGGCAATGCCTTCGGCCAGTTCTTCTGGGAAATCCCACACATCCTCAAGCTCTCCTGATCCAAATCCTACCTCAGGGAACTTGGGCTTATCATGATTACTGTCTTTTTAGCCTCTGCATGCTTTGTGTTCACTGTTTTCTCCTACGTGCAGATCTTTAGGGCTGTGCTGAGGATCCCCTCTAGCAGGGACAGCACAAAGCCTTTTCCACCTTCCTCCCTCACCTGGCCATGCTCTCCCTATTCCTCAGCACTGCAGCCTTTGCCTACCTGAATCCTCCTCCATGTCCTCCCCATCCCTGGATCTGGTGGTGTCAGTTCTGTACTCAGTGGTGCCTCCAGCCCTGAACCCCCTCATCTACAGCCTGAGGAACCAGGAGCTCAAGGCTGCAGTGTTGAGAGTGATGAGTGGAGGTTTCAGAAACACTGAACTGCTGGCCATTTTCTGCAAATCTATTGTAATAGAAGTAATTTTTGATACTGCTTGTTGGTTTCATTTTGGAGGCTCTGTTTCTTTGTTTTCTTTCTCAATATTGTCCACAAAGAAATGCCATTGTTTGTGCCATTTCTCATTTTGTTTCTCTCCACCTTCCCTGTGGCCACAGACTGTGTCAATGAGGGGCTGCACTCTCAGTGGTTTTCAATGAAAGAAACTATTTCTCACTAGAGATCCTCCTTTTGTTGCCTTCTCTGGAGCTGCAGCAGCAATGTCTATGTGCAGAGTTGGGGCAGATCAGTGCTGGCACAGCAGCTGTGCCCAGGAGCAGCAGCAGCAGCACTTGGTGTTGCCAGTGCTGCTCTCGTGCCCCTGCCCTCTCGGGATCTCCTCTGGTCAAGGTGAGCCCGAGGTGTGTTAAAAGTCTCTTTTTCCAACCCAGCTGTCAAAGAAGGAGTCAGAAGTCTTCAGCTCGCGTTCTCAAGGTTCTTTATTATTTCTTATCTAAAGCATTTTCTGTCTGGCCTGCCGAGGTCTGTTCAGCAGGTCAGTCCAAGGAACGCTACTCTGCCCTGAGGCGGTGATATCTCTTTATACTTGTAGGGGTGCATTAGTTTTAAGTTGGTTTATTCCTGTACCCCCCATTCTGTTTATGGTTCTGCCCGGGCCCTCTCTCTCTCTCTCCCTCTTCTTGATTGTCCTGTCAGTTACACTTTTATCTCTTCTAAGACCTCCCTGGCTGCCTGTCCGTTATTCAGTGTCCATTCCTTTCCATCTAGAATCTTCTGTCCAGGACACTGAGAGATTGGCCCGAAGGTCGGGGCTCAACCCCCAGTTTATTCCCACTGGAGATCCGAGATGTTTGTTATGCGTTATTCCCTCCTCTCAAAATTTTAGATTGGTTAATGTATCCTGTTTATAAAGCTTTGCCGAGCAAGCATTTTTGTCCGCGCCCGACGCTCCTTCAATAAACATCTCCCTTTTCCCTGTCCGTGCGGTCCTGTCTTTCTCCTGCGAGACGCAGACTGACTACTCTGCAGACAGCTCCGGGAATTCTCGCTCTCCTAAAGGCTTTTCGCCTTAAGCACTCTCCCCAGGAAATCTCTCCGCGGGAGAGTGCCCTTCCCGCTTCGGTACTGCCGGCGGCACTGCCCGCAGCAGCCGGGAATGCAGAGGCAGTAGTAGCCGCTACAGATTGGCGCTCAGCCGTGGGGCTATCCGACACCACCGCGGACCCTACGACAGAGAAATCCCGGAGCCAGCGGGCTCGGCTCGTTGAAACACCGGAAAGTTTCTCATGAGACGTTAACCTACCCCGTGGGATAGCGGACCCATTTTCATGGGTATCGCTCCACCGGGGACTGGGTCGGTAGCTCCGTGCACTCCGGAGTCGATCCATTCGCAGGAGCCGCCTTCCCTAGAACGTGAGTTTTCTCTTCCTTTCTTTCTCCCCCCCCCCCCCCACTTTCTTAACTTACGCCGGTTTCGCACGGTACGCTGTTTTCGTACGGCTTTTTCGTAACTCACGCCGGTTTCGCCCGGTACGCCGTTTTCGTACGGCTTTCTCATAACTTTTGCTGGCACTGCCCGGCGGTGGGGGGTTACTCCAAAAGTCCTTTCTCTCACGTTTTTCCAGGGTTGGTGGTTTGAGCTTTTTACCATCTCATTATGGGTGCTCGTTTTACCAAAGCTCAAAAAAGACACTTTAACTTTGTTTCTGCTATCCTTTCTCAGGGGGGTTTTGAAAAATTCGAAAAAAAAGAAATTAAAAAACTAATCATTTGGCTGTCTGCTCAGTTCCCAGAAGTTTCCCCTGAACAAATTCACGATTGGCGTTTTTGGGGACAAGTTTGCACTAAATTAGGAGAATTGGCTAAATCGGGGAGCTCTTCGCTTTCGCGGACTGCTTTCTGGGCTTCCCAAATTAGGAAAGTTCTGAAGTCCCAGAGGAAACTGAGCAGAAAGCCGTCTGACGTGCGTTTTGTTCCCAGCTCACCTTGTTCCCTCTGTTCTGTTCCTTCCCCCGCTGCCCCCGAGCGCGGAAACCTGAAAGCGGCAGCCTACGATGGCACCGCACAGAAACAAAGTCACTGCTCCGACCCCTTTCGGAATTCTCCCCGTCCTCATTCTGACTCAGTTAAGAACACTCGCAGCTGCGAAAGTCCAGTTCATTTTAATATTCCCCCCCCCTCTCCTCCTCCTTCCCCGCCATCTGCCCCACTTTTACAGGATAGCTCACAGGGAGCCCGAAATGGCGGACACCGCGTGGCGCCTCCCGCCGGCATTCCTTCTTCTTCCCAAAAAACACTTCTTTCTCGTTACGACTCTTTCCCTTCTCCGGTTTCCCCTCCCGCTCCACCTCCCTCCGCCCCTCCCCTCCCTCCTCCCGATTCCACGCCCCGCGGCACTTCCACTCCGGCGTCGGCTCCTCCCCCATACCACGTCTCCCAGGCGGGGACAAAGTCGTCAGCCGTCTCCGCCCCCATTCTTATCTCTCCCCCTCCTTCTTCCCCTCTCAGCTCCGGTTCCCACGCTCCGTCCGGAGCCGCAGCGGGGGGGGCTGAAGGCCAGATTCCAGAGCCGCCAGTCCTCTCGGCGGCACCGGTCACTTACCAGCCCGGGATGGGGGGGGGAAACCAGCCCCAGTGGAGCCCGTTCCCACATCACTCGATAAAGGAGCTGTGCAAAGCCCAAAAAGACTTCTCCCGGGAGAGTGAATACTTCCGGGGAATTCTGAGAGCCACACTCTCTGACACCGTGGTCACCCCCGCAGATTTAAGGCGGCTGTTCTCCTGCCTTTTAAACCCCACAGAATTCCTGGTTTGGGAAAAACATTGGCAGAGAGAAATTGGTAAAATCTTGCCCTCGCTGCGGGAGAACCAAGTGACAGCCACAGATCTGCAGGGGGGTGTGTTAACAACCGACCACTTGTGTGGGACAGGGGCATGGCAGGATGGGCAGGCTCAAGCGTGGTATGTTCCAGTGGAGGCTTTAAAGGAGGGAGCCAAAGCAGCTGAGCGGGCTTTCTTCACCTTACGATCTCTGGTTGCCCCCTTAACATCATATATGAAAATCATTCAAGAATCTAACGAGCCCTTTTTAAGCTTTGTTGAGCGCCTCCGCAGGGCGGTCGAGACGCAGGTCCATGATGAGTCGATTAAGAGGGGAATCCTCACTGAGGTGGCAGCGACGAATGCAAATCCAGCTTGCAAGGCCGCTATCCTCAGCTTGCCGCTAGATCCTCCCCCCACGCTGGATCAGATGCTAGACGTCTGTGACCGCAAACTCGCTATCATCGCGGGGGAACCCGACCTGCAACCCAGGGCTCCGGCTCGAAGGGTAGCTGCCACCGACCTGGAGGAAGTCACCACAGCTGCTGCTGCTGCCCCGTCCCGACAGCCCAACACACCAAAGCTGCAACCCCGGACGGATGCACCGTGTCACCTGTGCAACCAATCCGGGCATTGGATGCCGGACTGTCCCCTGAGGCGGGAGTTTTACGAATTTAAAAAGAAACATCGGCCTCAGGGGACCCCACAACACCAACCAAAAAACTAAATTGCAAGCGCGCCTCCTCCCCGCGCCACGATAAAAATAGGGCAGGTGTCATCATTCCACCACGCGGGGAAAAGGGAAGGGAGGGGGACCTCCAGCAGGACCTGCCGGTTGCCACAGACTCTAAAACTTTACCAGACTTAACTTCTCACGAACCTATTTCTGATCTTTTTCAGGCGGTACCTCGGCCAGTCCTAACAACCACTTCCAGGACGACCCCCTTTCGGTTGCAGTTGACGGAGCCGCTCCATCTTATTGACTCAAATATCCAACTCGTCTCCGTCAGTCCGGAGTGGCCAGGTACCTGGCATCGGACCAAGGGTGGGTTCGTCACGGTTGGAGATTCTAAATCTACACCACAAGACATTCACATCATCCCGGGTCTCATATCATCAGACCCGGAAGATATTCAAAATAGCCATGTATTGTGCCAGCCCTCCCACCTTTCTGCCTCGGGGTCAAATTGTGGCGCAAGCCATTCCTATCCCTGAGGAGCTCTGGGACTCCAAGCCACCCAAAACATCCACATCCTCACACCTCCCATCGGTGGCTTGGGCTCAGACCCTAGGCAAAGAAAAACCAAGAATCACCTGCAGCCTACAGAAAGGTGGGGACCAGAAGTTCGTTCATGGGCTTCTGGACACTGGAGCAGATGTCACGGTCATTCCCTCACGGGATTGGCCGTCGCATTGGGAGTTGCATGACGCAGCAGAGCGGATCCGAGGTGTAGGAGGGATCCAATTGGCGAAACAATCTAAGAGCATTGTGCAAATTATGGGGCCGGATGGACAATTAGCATCTGTACGTCCATTTGTTTTAGATTACACGGAGCCCCTGTGGGGGAGGGACCTGCTCGCCCAGTGGGGAGCCCGTATTGACTTACCAGCGGCTCCCCAGGTTTTTGGGGCAGCGGTCACTGAGGAGCGCCCTACCCAGAAACTGAATTGGCTGACTGACACACCTGTCTGGGTAGAACAGTGGCCGCTTTCTAAACAGAAATTAAAGGCGCTCGAGGAGCTCGTGGAGGAACAGCTGCAGCGAGGTCACCTGGTGGAGACCACGTCTCCGTGGAACTCCCCAGTGTTTGTCATAAAGAAACCTAATAAAGAGAAGTGGCGGCTCCTTCACGACCTTAGACAAATTAACAACGTCATTGAAGACATGGGTCCCCTCCAACCAGGGATGCCCTCCCCAACAATGCTCCCCCAAAATTGGAATTTAGCCGTAATTGACATCAAAGACTGCTTTTTCCAAATTCCCCTACACCCGGACGATGCGCCGCGTTTTGCTTTCTCGGTTCCTACCATTAACCGAGAGGCCCCTAGGAGGCGCTACCACTGGACAGTTTTGCCCCAAGGCATGAAAAACAGTCCAGTAATTTGCCAGTGGTATGTCTCTTCCTTGCTCTCATCAGTCAGGGCAAAGGCAACCAACGCTACAATTTTCCATTACATGGATGACATTCTCGTATGTGCTCCAACTGATGACGAACTTGCTCACAGTCTTGACCTAACAATCAATGCATTGGTTGCTGCAGGGTTCGAGTTGCAGCAGGACAAAATTCAAAGAATGCCACCCTGGAAATATTTAGGTCTTACAATTAGCAAAACAACTATCACACCACAAAAAATTACAATTCGAAATTCCATTCGAACGCTTGCTGATGCCCAGCAGCTGTGTGGGTCTCTGAATTGGGTGAGGCCTTGGCTAGGCATTCCCACCGAAGACCTGGCCCCCCTTTTCAATTTATTGAAAGGGGGAGAGGAGCTTAGTTCTCCTAGGTCGCTCACCCAAGAGGCGCGAGCTGCGTTGGAAAAGATCCAAAAGTCCATCTCGGAGAGGCAAGCCCATCGTTACCAGCCGGGTCTGCCCTTCAAATTTATTATTCTTGGGAAATTGCCACACCTCCATGGAATGATCTTCCAGTGGGAGGACATCAAGAACACCAAAAAAGACCAAGGGGCTAGGGACCCTCTCTTGATTATAGAGTGGGTGTTCCTTAGTCACCAAAGGTCCAAAAGAATGACGAAGCCACAGGAGCTGGTGGCGGAACTGATCCGTAAGGCTCGCCTTCGGATCAGGGAGTTGGCAGGTGTGGATTTCACATGTATTCACATACCACTCAAATTAGATTCGGCCCACTTTACAAAAGCTATGTTGGAACACCTTCTCCAAGAGAATGAGGCCCTGCAGTTCGCTTTGGACAGCTACACTGGTCAGATTTCTATTCATCGGCCGGCTCACAAAATTTTTAATTCGGAAGTCCAGTTTAAATTATCTCTTCAGCAGGTTCAGAGTAGGACTCCTTTGAAGGCTCTGACTGTTTTCACTGATGCATCCGGCGCATCCCACAAGTCAGTCTTGACTTGGAGGGATCCGCAGACTCAGCAGTGGGAAGCTGACATCAAAGAGGTGGAAGGATCACCTCAAGTAGCTGAGTTAGATGCTGTTGTCAGAGCTTTCGAGAAGTTCCCTGGACCATTCAATCTAGTCACTGATTCCGCTTATGTAGCAGGAGTAGTTGCCCGTTCAGAACAAGCGATTCTGCAGGAGGTGTCCAACATAGCCCTCTATCAGTTGCTCACCAAATTAGTAAGATTAGTCTCTCACCGAGAACATCCGTTTTATGTGATGCATGTGCGGTCCCACACTAACCTGCCAGGGTTCGTTGCCGAGGGGAACAGGAGGGCGGACGCCCTCGCTGCCCCTGTGCAGGTGGCCCCGCTCCCAGACGTGTTCCGCCAGGCTAAGATCAGCCACCAGCTCTACCATCAGAATGCGCCGGGTCTGGTCAGGCAGTTCCAACTTAGCCGTGACCAGGCCAAGGCCATTGTGGCCACATGCCCCCACTGTCAGTCCTTCCAGCTTCCAACTGTTAACACGGGGGCTAACCCTCGAGGATTGGCGAGTTGCGAGGTGTGGCAGTCCGATGTTACACACGTCTCTGAGTTTGGAAAACTGAAGTTCGTTCACGTGTCAGTAGATACCTTTTCCGGCGCGGTTTTTGCCTCCACCCACACAGGGGAGAAGGCAAATGACACCAAGAAAACACCTACTTCTAGCCTTCTCCACGCTGGGCGTTCCAAAAGTATTAAAAACTGACAACGGCCCAGCATATAAATCCAGGGAACTGCGCAACTTCCTGCAGCAATGGGGAATAGAACATAAGACCGGCATCCCCTATTCCCCAACAGGTCAAGCTGTAGTGGAGCGGACCCATCAGAGCCTCAAAAGGGTCCTCCAACAACAACGTGAGGCAATGAAGATGGAGTCCCCCCAGGTCCGCCTTGCCAGGGCCCTTTTTACAATCAATTTTTTAAACTGCTCTTTCGAAAATCTAAATCCACCCATTGTTCGGCACTTTAGGCAACACCAACAACTGCAGCCGAAAGAGAAGCCTCCAGTTCTCGTAAAGGACCCCGAGACCTGGAGGACGGAGGGACCTTTTGACCTTGTCACCTGGGGGAGGGGATACGCCTGCGTTTCCACTCCCTCGGGTCCAAAATGGGTCCCTTCAAAATGGGTCAAGCCATACACCGCCTCCAGTAAAGTTCCAACTAAGAAAGTGGCACAGGTCGAAGAGGCCTGCTGGAGGAGAAAAAAGAGGCCTTCTGAAGGAGGTTTAGACCTCCCGGAGCAGAACCATTCCTAATGTTTTACCTGTATGACTTTTTGTCTTGTTCTTTTCAGAAAGCCCGAGAATGTCCGTCCCCATAACCCACATCGAGCTGATCATTTTCTGGAACTTTTTTGCCATCGCGAGCTCATGGATTGTCCCTCAACCCAAGCAAAACATTTGGAAGATGCTCGCTGGCGCCCTCGGCAGAGATCATTTGTGCCTCTCCGCCACCTCGGCAGCAGACCCCTTGTCGACCTGCCTTGTGGGGATCCCGCTTCCTCCAAAAGAGTTTCCCGAGCCCCTTTACTCCTTCCTTGAACCCCTTTCCCAAAATAAAGTTTTCAGTCCCTCTAGTCCCAATCCCAATCCAATCTGGAGGAGGCTAATGTCCAAATTGAATATATCTAAATCTGACCCCACCGAATTTAAATTGCTCGGCTCCGCGTCAGCAAATTTGTGTGTTCAATTTTTCCCTTCCCGCGACCGCTACGAAAAATCTTTTACACCAATTATAGAACAGAATCAAAACTACGCGGCAGGGAATTGGTGTTCTGTCACCTCTCATATTACCACCCCCATCTCATTTGACGATAAACCCAGATCCCTCCCCAACGGCGTATTTTTCATTTGCGGAAACCGAGCATGGGCAGGTATCCCCCCTCGCCTTCTAGGAGGCCCGTGTACATTTGGACGGCTGACGCTGTTTGCTCCCAACAATTCCCAAATTAAAGATTGGAAGGAGAAAATTGTCGCACACAATTCGGTCCGCGTAGCAAGAGACCTTAAAGATTTAGATGAACAGTGCGACTCCAAAATTGTTCATTGGTCAAAGCCAGAAGGTGTCGCATGGACAGTGTTTCTCCCATGGGTGTCTATTGCAAAGTCTCTAGGTGAATTAGCTCACCTGGAGTGTTGGGTAGCCAGACAGGCCAATTTTACCTCAGCCGCTCTAAGCAACCTCCTAGCAGACGAGGAAATAACAAGGCAGGTGACTCTCCAAAACCGGGCAGCAATAGACTTCCTATTGCTGCTTCAGGATCACCGGTGTGAGGAGTTCGAAGGGCTCTGCTGCCTCAATTTATCATCCAAAGCCGGGGACGCCAGAAGATCTATTGACCAAATGAAGGGAATGATCAGCGACATTAAGGAGAAAACATCAGACTGGCTGGGAGACATCTTTACGGGATGGGGTCTCTCGGGCTGGGTAGTCTCTATTTTGAAAACTGTTGTTTTAGTCCTTTTCATTTTACTAGTCATTTCAATTGCAATTTCTGTCGTTTGGAGAATTCTTAGAAGGCTTATAGTTAAATCGATGTCTGCTTTAGAAGTGAATCGGGTGGTAGTCGAAGAACAGATTATGGACGAAAGTCAAGAAGAAGGTGCCGAAGAAGACGAGCAGTTAAAAGACCACCCTGGGTCAGATGAGTCCTCAGAAGATGGTGTTTAAGTTACCCCACTCCTCCTTTTTCTTTTTAAACAAAGAAGGGGGAAATGTAGGGGTGCATTAGTTTTAAGTTGGTTTATTCCTGTACCCCCCATTCTGTTTATGGTTCTGCCCGGGCCCTCTCTCTCTCTCTCCCTCTTCTTGATTGTCCTGTCAGTTACACTTTTATCTCTTCTAAGACCTCCCTGGCTGCCTGTCCGTTATTCAGTGTCCATTCCTTTCCATCTAGAATCTTCTGTCCAGGACACTGAGAGATTGGCCCGAAGGTCGGGGCTCAACCCCCAGTTTATTCCCACTGGAGATCCGAGATGTTTGTTATGCGTTATTCCCTCCTCTCAAAATTTTAGATTGGTTAATGTATCCTGTTTATAAAGCTTTGCCGAGCAAGCATTTTTGTCCGCGCCCGACGCTCCTTCAATAAACATCTCCCTTTTCCCTGTCCGTGCGGTCCTGTCTTTCTCCTGCGAGACGCAGACTGACTACTCTGCAGACAGCTCCGGGAATTCTCGCTCTCCTAAAGGCTTTTCGCCTTAAGCACTCTCCCCAGGAAATCTCTCCGCGGGAGAGTGCCCTTCCCGCTTCGGTACTGCCGGCGGCACTGCCCGCAGCAGCCGGGAATGCAGAGGCAGTAGTAGCCGCTGCAGGTACTAAAAACTACATGTAATTTATTTGCAGTTATTTTCCATTACCTATCATCTATGTTGGACAGTGACTTTCTGCTTTACACCAATCCTAGAGTGCTACCATCACCAAGAGGATGGAGGCCAGGAAGAAGAAGGAAGAAGAACAGGACAATGCCCAAATCCCTCCATCTTGTCCCCTAGACCCCCATAGTAGAATTCTTCCAAATTCCACCTTTCACCTTGTGACAACTACTGTTATGTTGCTTAAAGTTTTATGACTTGTAATTCTTCATATAAAGTTGGTTATTTGCTCCATGGGTGGAACTCAAAGCCGCAGGGGTCTTTGGCTGCATGCCAGGACTCCCGAGCCCCCTGCCCGGGTCTCGAGCCATCCAGGGCATCCAGAGGGATGTCCTGGGTTCCGACACTGCCCCACTGAAATAAATGGGGCAGGAGATCTTTCTCCTTTCTAATGCCTTTATTAAAAAGAATCAGCTCAGGTGGGGAGAAATGGACGGGTCGTGTCCACGCCGCCTGTGCTCCCAGGAGTGGCACGGAGGAGGAGGAGGAGGATGCAGCTGTGTCCACTGGTCTGCAGGCAGAGCTGGGGCTTCCATCCTCATGGGAGAGTTGGAAATTCCCCTTTTTTGGTCTAACATTCCAGGTCCTCTTTCTAGTTAAGACCTTTTCAGGTTAGGGTGAGAAGTAAAAGGATCTTAGCAGATAATGGATGAAGTTCCTCGTCCTTAGACGTCACTTAGGTCTCTTAATTCCATGTTGGCTCGTTGTTTTTAGGATTTTTTTCCTGGAACACTGCAAAATCTGATGAAATGCATTCTCATCTGCGTACTAGCTCTGATGTCACTCCCCCCACTGCTACCTGTGGGGTCTGGTGTCACTCCCTGGCAAGCATCAGGGGACAATGGCTAATCACCAACCATGAACAGGTAATTGAAGAAGAACTCTTAACAATAGGTGGCTGCAACATGCAGGTATCCTTCAATTCAACAGCAACCAAAGCAACTTGTTTAACTTGTTTAACTTTGCAACCTTAAAAAAAAAGGATAACTTTTTACTCATAACAGCGCTCAATATTCTGGGGCGCTGCAGCGGGGTGGCCTCGATGGCCGCGAGGGCCGTGGGGGTGGCCCGGGCTCAGGGCTGGGCGGGGGTCGTGGCGGGCACCCGAAAAACCTCGCCGGGTTTCCGCCAGGCGGAGAAATACGTGCTGGGGGTGGGGGGCGCCGACCCCCACCGGGGAGGTTTGGGGGACCTCATCCTGCTCAAGGACAGTCACCGAGCGCTGCCGGCGGCAGCGGGGGGCTCGAGCAGGTGGGGACACCGAACTCGGGAGGATAATGGGCGGGGGCTTGAATTGGGGGGGTTCTGGTTGCGCGGGGGGCTGCAGAATTTGGGCAGTAATGGCAGCAGGACCCCTGGATTGTGGGGTGCTAGGGGGAGAAACCCAGAGATTTGGGGGTCAGGAGCCCAGTTTGGGGGGGAGATTGGTGGGGGGAGCCTTGAATTGGCGGTTTCTGGGTGGTAAGAGTGACAACCTCAGTTTTGGGGGTGTGGGATGGGGGGAACATGAGATAAGGAGTAAATGAGGGGGTTATGGTGGAGGGGGCTCAGTTTTGTGAGGAGTGATGGTTTGGGGTACCCCAAATTTCAAGGGTGGTGGGGAAGCACCAATACTTGAAGGGGGTACCAATTTTGGGACAAACTCCTGGATTGGGGTATTCTGGGCATGGATGGATGGGGGAGGACCCCTGGATTGTGCAGGGGGTGGGTCCCAGTTTGGGAGGGAAATTGGAGATAACCCCTAAACTGTGGGGGATGGTGTGTTGGGTAACTCTAAATTTGGGTGTTTGTAGGTGAGGCCACCCCAGTTTTGGGATCAGGGGACACCCTTGAATTGGGGGGCTCTGGGGAGAGGACCCCAATTTGTAGAGATTAGCGTGGGGAGGGTGATGAGGGACCCTAATTTTGAGTCAATGCCTGGGGGCAGCCCCCATTTTACCCCTCCCCATATTGGTCTGAGGGATTGGGCGTCGATCTGGGGCTCCCCCTGACCCCCCTGTTCCCCAGATGATTTTGGGGGTGCGCTGTGCCGGGGGCTTCACCCGCCGGTTGGAGGTCGAGTGCTCGAGGGTGGAGGAGGCGCTGGCGGCTGCGGGGGCTGGGGCTGACATCATCCTGCTGGACAACCTGGCCCCACAGGTGAGCCCCAAAATTGGAGCAGGGTCAATAATCGTAGGACCCCAAAAAAAGGGGGTTGGACTTTCAAAATGGGAATAAACCCCAAAAACGGGGCACAGATTTCCCAAAAAGTGGGGTGGTAATGCCATAGATTTGACCTCTGCCCCCACCAGATGAGTTCCCAAAATCTGGCAGGGGCCCCCAAGAATGGGAGGACGACTCCCAGGTGTGAAGCTGGACCCCAAAATGGGGATCTGGACCCTTTAAAATGGGAGGCAGACCTGTGAAATGAGTTGAAGACCTCAAAAAGTGGGATGTAACCACACAGATCCAGATTCTGCTCTCCCTAGCTGAGCCCCCAAAATCGAGGGGAGAGGCAAAATGGGGGACACCCAGGTATGAGGCTGCATGAGTAAAATGGGAATCTGCTGTAAATGTGGGGCAGCCCCGAAGATATGAGGGGCAATCCCAATTTTGGGGGGTCAGAGAGTTGGGTAATCCCAATTTGGGGGATTTCTGGGTAGAAGCACTCTTGACTTGAGGAGTTAAGGTGGGGGGACCACAATTTGGGGCTCAGTGGGTGGGCAAATGCCTGGATTGGAGGGGTTGGGTAAAGGGCCACAATTTTGGGGGGTTCCAAGTAGAGGGACCCCAATTTGGGTGGTCAGTGGGTTGGAAAGCCCTAATTTAGAGTTGCTCTGGAGGTCACTGGTGGGTGGGGCTCCCAAGTGAGCAGATGTTGGGTGGGAAACCCCAATTTTTATTGGGTTTCTGGTTAAGGGGGATAACCCTTGATGTGGAGGATTTGGGGTTGAACACTGCAATTTTGGAGCTCTGTGGGTGGAGTAATGCCTGAATTGGTGGTTTCTTGTGGGGGGGACCCAAACTGGACAGATTTGGGTAGTGAGACCCCCATTTTGGGGGAGAATTCTGCACAACCCAGATGCATTGTACATCCTGATGCCCCGTGTGTCCCCAAATTTTGGGGAGGGCGTGCTCCCTGCTCACGGGGTGTCCCCCCCAGGAGCTGCAGGCAGCGGTGGTGCAGGTCAAGGCTGCACACCCCGGGGTGATGGTGGAGGCCAGTGGGGGCATCGTTTTGGAGACCCTCCCCCAGTTCTTGGTGCCCCACATTGACGTGGTGTCCATGGGGTGTCTGACCCACAGTGCCCCTGCCCTGGACTTTGCACTTTTGCAGGTGCTGGAACCCTAAAATCCATCCCAGGACCCTGAAAACCCACCCTAGAACCCCCAAAATCCAAGGTGGGACCTACAAAAACCTACTCCAGAACCCCAAAACCCAACCTGAGATGCCCAAATCAATCCCAGGGAGAGCGAAACTCACTGTGAAAATCCAAAATCCACCCTGGGAATCCTCAAACCCCAAAGGCCCCTCCGGCTGAGGGGACTGTAAAATCTGGCACTGAGTCCTCCTATCTGCCAGGAGCCCCAATGTCTCAGACCTCCCCATGTTCTGGGACTCCAAAATCCATCTTGGGACCCACAAAATCTATTTTGGACCTCAAAATCTATCTTGGAACCCCCTAAATCAATTCTGGGACCCCAAAAATCCACCCTGGGCCCCTCCAACACCTACCCTGGGATCCCCAAATCTCCCCTGAGACCTCACAAGCCCACCCTGGGGATCCAAATCTCCATCCTGGGGTCCTCCCACTCACCTCCCCCCTCTAAGGTGGACCCAAAATTCCATCCTGAGGTGTCCCCTTCCCCCTTTTCTCTTTGTACCCCCAAATAAACCCCTACCTCACTCCCCCATGTCCCTCCAGTTTTTTCAGGGTGCCACCCTCAAAACCCTCAGGTTTTGCACTCGATGCAAAACCAGCCACTTTAGAACCAACAAAAGGGGGGGTTGTGACCACTGACCTGTTGAGCCCCTACTCCAAACCAGTGTCTGTTCTGCTGCTCCATCTGGGATGGGCCTTTTGCAAGGAGCTCCTATCTCCTCTCTGAGTAACTGGGATGAAAAATAAAAATCCTTTGCCTTGCTGTGGGAATTTGCACCTGGGGAATGAGCCCATAGTTGGGACAAGAGTTTAAAGGGCTCAGACCCGGTTTAAGGGTCCCAGATCTCAGTTTGAGGGTCCCACACCCAGCTGGAGAATCCCAAACCCCTCTTTGAGGGGCCCAAACTCCAGGTGGGTGGGGGGGTCCAGACCCATTTTGGAGAGCTGAAACCCCAGTGTGAGTATCCCAGATCCTGCTGGAGGGCTGCAGACCCCCATTTGGGGGTACCAGTTCTCAGTTTGAGAGTCTCACACCCAGTTTAAAGATTCCAGATTAAAGCTGGAAGGTCTCTGACCCCAGTTTAGGAGTCCAGGTCTTGAACCCTTAATTTGAGTGATCCAAACCTCAGTTTAGGGGTCCCAGATCCCAGTTTGAGGGTTCCAGACCCACCACCAGCACACCTGGCACCAGCACAACACTGGGAACTGGGATCAGGGGAGAAATCCTGCTGTAAATCACAAAATCAGGATCTGATTCCTGGCCTGATCCCGCCCAGCTCCATCACACCTGTGTATGCCCACCTGCCCACAGGTACCTTTGGGATTGCTCTAGGTGCAGTTGGTGCTTTCTGAAATAATCCACAATTTTACACCTAAATCTCCCCTGGAGTCTTTCTTTTGGATGATTTTTGGGATTAAACAGGAACATTGCAGCTCTCTAGGATGTGGGAATTCATCAGCCTGAATTGCCAGGCCCTTTGAATGAGCAGCATGAGATACTGAAACTGGGAAAATCCCAAAAACCACCTCAAATTTAACACAGGTGAAGGGAAAGATGCATTGATCACATTGGATTTACCTTTCTCACTGTACTGCGCAGCAATGGGAATTATCTCTTCCAGAGTGAATTTCCAGGTGCTGACTTCAAATTCCTTCTGTTCATCTATCAGTTCTGGGATTAAAACATAACAGGGGAAAAAGAGGAAAAGGTCCCAAAGACCAAACTCTATTCCTGCAGAGAACCTGCCTCAAGATCTGAGTAATCACTCAAACTTACATAATTACTCAAAATTTTTCAATGACTCCTAAAAATGGAGCAGCTCCAAAATTATTCAAATCCCACTCCAAATGGCTCAGTTGCTTCCAAAATGATTAAAAGGGCTGGTATTGAACCAGTATGGGACCAGTAAGAACCAGTATGGAAACAGGAGGGGATTGGTACTAGACCAGCACAGGACCAGTATGCAGCCAGTAGGGCTAGCATGGGACCAGTATGACACCAGGATGGGACCAGTACTTGACCAGTATTGGACTGATGTAGGACCAGTACAGGGCAGTGTGGGACCAGTAGAGACCAAGCCAAGCAAATGCAGGACCTTTATGGGACTGCTGCTGGAACATGATGGGCCAGTGCAGACAAACACAGGCCAGTACAAACCAGTAGGAGCCAGTAGAGAACAGCACAAACCAGTGTGGGACCAGTGCAGGCCAGTACAGCCCAGTGTGAGGGCTAGTGTGAGCACTGTACAAACACTGTGGAGCAGTATGGCAGCAGCATGGGGCCAGCAGAGCCCTGCATGAGCCAGTGCTGGATTGTACTGGACCAGTGCGGGAACCAGTAAGGAGCTGTATAGGCCACTACAGGCAAGCACTGGGCCAGTATGAGAGCACTGTGGGTGAGTGCAGGAGCAGAATGTGACCAGTACAGGCCAGTGTGGGACCAGTACTGGACCAGGAGTGGGCCATTGCAGGATCAGTATGGAATCAGGATGAGAGCAGTGAGGACCCATATGGAAGCAGGATGGGACCAGTACACACCGGTACGGAACAGACCGGGACCAGTAAGGGAACATTAAAGACCAGCACAGGCCGATAGGAGACCAGTACAGGAGCTGCATGGGACCAGTACAAGCCTTTCAGTCTCACTTCCTGGAAAAATCCTGGAAAATATTTTCCTGGGAGCTGTTGCAAAGCCCTGGAGGACGACGCCGGCCCCGGTCAGAGCCAGCGCGTCTCAGATTCCTCCTGGGACATGGTGACCCCCTGGCTGCCCACGGGGTGTAGGTGGAGAATCTGCATTCCAGCAAGGCTTTCCAGACTGTCTCTGCCAGGATCCTTCAGGACAAAGTGTTTATCCAGCCCCAGCTGCATAAACCTGCCATGTGCTGGGTGACAATGGGCACAAGGCTTGGGCACAAAGGGTGACAGTGACTGGGGTGGCATCAGGCTGGCACCGGTCACTAGTGGGGTTCTGCAGGGCTCCATCCTCGGCCCTGTGCTCCCCAACATCTCCATAAATGGCTTGGACACAGGACTGGGAGGGATCCTCTGGAGAAGGGTGCAGGAGATTTTTCTCTAAGAAAGTGAATTATTTACCAGTTTTGAGGAAACTCTCAGCAAGAGCTGCAGCAAGAAGGAAAAACTACATGAATATGCAAAAAGGATAAGAACAACCAGAAGAAAGCCGAACAACACCTGCCCCCCACAATCCTTGGAGCTTGGAAATGTACAGAAACACTTTGTGAGAGCTGTCCCTTCGTGATGCACAGGGGAGAGAAATGCCCCACCTGTCTCACCTGACGCTGTTAGCCTGGTTCAGGGCCAATCTGATATTTGCTTCTGGACTTTCTACGACTGTATTTTAATTATGGAATAAATTCTCCTTACTAATAAAAAAAAGCTAATTCATTTAAAACATGCAGGATTCCTGGGACCCTCATCAGGGACCCCAAAATATCTCTTTGTGCCTCTTCAGGTCCAGGCCCAAATGATCCCCCAGAAGGAAATGTGCCCTCAGCCCAGGGATGCTCAGCATGGGCTCCCCCATCCCCTCGGGGCCCCGCCGCTGGGCACAGCAGCCCCTGCCTGGCTCCTGCCTGCCCACACCGTGGCCATCCACAGCTGCTCCTGGGCATGGAGCTCAGCCAGTGCTGGTGCCGGGTGGGCTTTGCTGCTGCTCCCACCCGGACATAGTTGCGACAACTCCATCTCTTCATTTGAACATAAAATGTGGGCCAAGCCCTGCCCTGCCAGGCAAGGGCTGCCCACCTTCAGTCCTGGCTGGGGAACAGGACCAGGGGGCTCGGGGGCAGAGGGTCTCGTTGTGGCGGGATGGGTTTTGGGACGGCCTCGTGACGCTGCTGCAGCCAGGTGGAGATGGATCTCAGGGCTGGACTTTTCCTTTCTGGGGAGGGAGCTTGTCCTGCCTGGCAGTTGTGTCCAAGGGCTGGGCCAGTCCCCCCAGTCGAGCTCACTGCTCTGTGTTCTGCATACTGGGCCAGGAGATCACATCCAAGGATTTCTGAGCTCCTCAGGCACTGTCAGCCACAGCCCACGATGCTGAGGAGTGAGTGATCTCTGGCTGGAGACGAGTACCCCACTCCCTCCTGTTAGCAGCTTCCCAGCTGGAAGTTTGGCACCTTGAGAGGGCCCTGAATCACACAGCCCTTTTGTTTCATAGGAAAGTGTGAAGCCTTCACTTCACCATTTGCTCTTCATGTGCAATGGAAGGCTCTGCTTCCTCTTGTGGTCCTCAAAGGACACAGTCAGTCAATAATACAGGAGGGGAAACCATCCAAGCTCTTCCATGCTTTGATATGCCAAAGGAAACCTTGAGGAGCACACGGTGGGTCTGTGCTGCCTGACCAAGCCAGAGGCCTTCCATGATGGAGTGGCTACCTCAGTGCACAAGGGAAGAGCTACAGATGCCACCACTCTGCACTTCTGTAATGCCCTGGCCACATCAGCCCTGCCCAGCACCCTTGTCACGCGTTTGGTGAGCTATGGATCTGATGGAGGCACAGTTTGGAGAATGAGGCATTGCCTGCCTGGTCACATCCAGGGGGTTGTGGACAATGGTTCAGAGGCCCGATGGATGTCAGTGACCAGTGGTGTCCCTCAGGGCGACAGCAAAACCATGCCTGGACACTGGGAACTCAGTGTCCTGATGGTGCTGCTGGACAAGAGAGCTGGAGGTGCCTCCCAAACAGAACTGTTCTCATTCCCCAAGTCTTTCAGCCTTGCTCAATGAATGAGCAGCTTTAAAAAAAAAAATCTCTTTTTTTATCCTTCTCGTATGAAGTTTTAATTAGAAAGAGATTTTATTTTATACAGTTATATTTAGCAAATACATTAAATAGCAGATGCTTTTAAGATACCAAGTACTGGAACTGCAGCCAATTCCTCCCTGACTGACATTTATGAGTGCCTGCTCTCAGGGAGGAATTAGAAGGGCCTGTCCAGAGGGTGGGAGCAGATGTATGCCCTCTTCTCCAGGAGCTGCTTTCCAGCTTTTTTAATGGAATCATCCAGGTTTTCATTGGCATCTGTGGAGAAAGAGAGAAAAGTCAACTAAGGGACCACAAAGAGCTGTTGTAAATTTCTTTCAAGGAGTGTTTTTCAATGCAAATGCAAGAGAGTGAGGGCCAGGAAGAAACTGAATATTCTTTTCTGAAAAAGATTGGTTATTACAGATTGAGCTTCAGAGAGCCAATGCCCAATTGGTCAGTACTTCCCAAAGAGTCTAAATCCCTCATTTCTATCAGCTACTTGTCAGGAGTATATACATGAAATGTAGATAGTATATTCCTCAATAAAGAACCCTGGCAGTTGGCTTTAGCTATGCAGTTAAGAGACTGTTTTCAACAGGTTCCAGCTCTGCTGTTTGTTTCAATTAAAAGCAGAGCCAAACTCTTCTGTTGGTCACATCAAACCAACATAAATTTCAGGAGTCTCTGAAAGACATAAGAGTGTCAACATGATTTCATTTTATAATACTTACAATCTTTTAATTCAGCCATGGAATACTTAGGCCATCACTGACTATATCAAATAACTGGAAAAAGCACTAGAAAAGAAGTTTTATTACAACTAAGTTTTAAAATCTAATGAATGAACTTCATAACAAAAACTATCTAGTGAGAATACAGTGATTGAAACAGCTCAAAGCTCTTTGATAATGGAGCCCTGAACCCCAGTCATGTGCAGTGCAGCCTCAGCTCTCCCTTTGAGGCCAGAGAACTGCCAAGGCTCAGGGCTGGGATGAGCCTTCGTCCAAAACCTGCTCCAAGACTGACTGGGAATCAATCCAGAGCAGGGCTCACACAAAGAGCAAAGTCTCAAGGCCAAATCCAAACCTTCATCACGTTGGATTTGTTTTAACACTGATCTGGAGAAATTTGCTTCTCCTGCAACACCACTGTTACCATGAATCGTTACATGAGGTACTAAATAAGCACTGTCCTCTTCTGTCCTGAGCTGTGCTGCCCAAATGATGTACAGAAGTTTCTCTGCCTCTGCCCTGTGCTCTTGGCCAGGCAGCCTCAGTGGGAGCCAGCACTGGCTGCAGCCCCAGCAGGCCCCCAGGACAAGGCCCAGCAATTGAGAGGCCACTGGAAGCACTGGGCAGCAGCAGAACCCTCAGCAGAGATATTTGGACAACCATGGACTGGCCACAATTCCACAGTAGCATGACTCCCAGTCAGGCTACCTATGCAGGAGCAGAGTTATAAGAAAACTGTGGAGAAAAATCAACAACTGACCGTCTGAGCTCGTACAGCTTGCAAATGCCAAGATAGCAGCCTATCAGCACAAGTGGCACAGTGATCACTGTCACCACCGTGCCTAACATGCAGGACCTGCGCACATCCTGGGGGCAGACAATTCTTGGGAGGTACACTGGATCCGGGGCATATATTCCTGTTTCATTGATAACGTCTGTGGGAGCAATGGGGAGCATGAGCCCGTGCTGTGCTGCACTGCTGAGCTGGCAGCACGGTGGGTACGGGCAGGACGTTGTCTGTTTCCCCCAGAGCTGGGGCCTGCAGGCACCTTGCCGCCCCTGGGCACAGGCTGTGCCACCCAACAAAGCCCAGCAGGCCGGGAGGAGAGCCCGGGGGCAGCGCAGCTGCTTGGGCAGTGGCTGCTGCCAGGGACACGGGCCAAAGCCATCCCTGAGCAGCCACTGCCACCCCTGGCCCTCCCTGCCCCGTGACAGCTCCCCCAGCCCCAGGGGACAGGCTCAGACCCCGTCAGGAGGCATGGGAGCCTTGCACTCCCCCTCTGCCCTTTCCCCACCATGGCCACCCTGTGCAGCTGCTCCCAGCTTTTGGGACGTGTCTCCCATGGAAGGAGCCCAGCAGGACTGCTGAGCCTGGCTGAACCTGGCACAGCAATCACCTTCTGTGGCACTGTCTGGCATCTCCTCCCTTTGTGCATCGGTGGCTGGCACTGAGCCATCGCTTCCTCCAGGAAGTGCCTCCTTCCGCAAACCTTTTTGGTCCATGTCTGGAGAAAGGATAAAGGACAGCTGAATCTGGTGGAACCATTCCCGATTGGGGTGGTGGCATCTTCAGGAAACACTACGTGTCAATGATATGGATAAGTATCAGGGAAAGGCCAAGGCTTTTGGGGCTGCTCCAGGGCCCTCCCTTCTCCAAATAGTTGTCTTTCCAGATCTACTCAGAGACCAGGAAGTTGCAGGGGATCTCAGGGTGTGCATGCCCTTTGGTGAAGTTTGGGCTCCCTGTCAGCTGATGCCAAATGCCTTCCTGCAGGGGCTGGGCAGAAGCAGCAGCCAGGCCAGGCTGGAAAACAGCCCTGCAGGGCGTCAAAGCAGCAGCAGCAGCAGCAGCAGCAGTGGGTCAGCGAGGCTGCCATGGATCCCTTCCCACTGTGCCGGGCCCAGCGTGTCCAGATGTGCAGCCATAGTCCCCGGCTGCTGAGTCCCAGGGGAAGCATGAGGGAAATGCACCCACCACGTTGTCTCTCCAGTTCAGTAAAGATTTGGTCCAGTCGTTTGGATTCCTCCAGGGACTCACTCTGTTTTATCGGTTTTTTCCTCCCTCTCAGAGGACCTTAAGACAAAGTATTTCCATTTCTCCAGAAATGGATTCCACAGAAGCAGGGCTCAGCCTGTGGGGACAGCAGGGGTAACCTACTCACCCCTGCCATGGGAGCTGGGCTTGTGTGCAGCAACCAGCCCTGGAGCTTGAAAAGTCCTCCCTGCAGACACACCTGTAACTCAACAGCCACACAAGCTGCTGTCACCTGGTTCCTGACAGTTTGTCAATGATTATTCTCTGAGGGGAAGTTGAGAACTTACCTGCAGAAGCTCCCAAGGGTTCCAAACCACCTTCCATCCCAGCTGCTGGAGAACCTATCCCAGCACCCTCACCTAGAAAGGGAGCATAGATCAGAACCCATTTCCATGGTGTGCTGGGGTCCCCCTCTGCTTTTGGGAACTGGGCACTGCAAGGGGGTCGGGTAAGGCCATGGGAGTCAGATGTCAGTGGACAAGGCCAAAGCTGCACAGGGGCCTGGGGAGCTCTGGACTGGCTCTGGTCACTCTCCACCCTCTTTGCAGGCCCTGTGAAATATCCCTGGAGGGGCACGCACTGACACACAGCAGCACAGAGGGCAGCTGAATCCTCAGCAGGGCTCAGGCCCAGAGGCACAGCAATTACCTCCTGGGCCTGTGCCTGGCATCGCCTCCCTTCCTGCAGCAGAGGCTGCCAATGATCCACTGCTTCCT
>NW_026990137.1:0-25380 GCF_036417665.1 Passer domesticus | reverse complement strand
AAACCTGAACTGTGATTTCCTTCTTGCTAGACATATGCTGGCTTCTTTAGATTGACTTTGAACCAAAATCCTGCAAAGCAGGAAAATGACTGGTGGCCATCACTCTGATATCCTTAAAAGCACTTTTTTCATTTTAATTGTTTTCATCTACGATGGCTGGTAAATACCTTTCTTCTCTAAGTTATGTGCTGGCAATATTGGAGGTAGAAAATAACATAATACTGCATATTTTAGATACTTGATAGTTTTCTTGTGAAATTTTAGGGCAGTATCTCCTGCCCCAAAACTAAAGCAGCAGGTCAGCTACTGAGCACAACTCATTGCATAGCTGCAGCTCATGTTTCTACAGTGGAAGTGGCTTTTTGTTCTTCTGCATGGATATGAAACACTACCAATTGAAAGGCTGCCTACAGAGCAAAGAGCCTTTTTTAGGGTAACCTGGACTTTGGGAAGGTGGTAGCTGTTAGATGAATACCCAGCAAACTGCCGAAATTAATTTTTGTGACTACTCTCTCATGATTTTGGCCTGGCTTCTTTAGGAGATTCAATTTTCATTAGAAATGGCACAGTGGAGCCAGTGCTGCCTCAGGACAGGTGGAGCTGGGACAAATGGCACATTGATTTTGATCTCAACAAAAAGCCACCTGAGCTCCTCATGACAGCAACCCCACGGACTGGTAACGGATCCATTAAAAATAACTCATCACAGACCTTTTAACTTGAAGCTCTGACACATGGAGCTTTTTCACTTCTGCCATAGAGGAAGGGAGTTTGAAGACAAAGAGGTTTAGCAAGGAGATCCATGTACAACAAAAGTGCTTCTATTTTAGCAAATGAAGTATCATCGGATGTAAAACCTCATCCATACTCCAGTCTTATCCCTCCATTTACCCAAATTCTTGATCTTAATTCCTTTGTCAGGAGGAAAATATGAAAGGGAAGTGTAGATCCTCCTTTCCTTCTTGAGCTGGGCAGCTTGTAATCTCGTCTTCTTCCATAAACAAGAGCAGGCAAACGGGAATTTTGTCATGAAAGCATACTTGGGAAAGTTTGCCTTGTGTTTGTTTTTGTCCCGAAGTAACTGAGATTCATCGGAGTATTTACAAGCCATAAATGATGGATTTATTTTGTTTGCTAGAATTTTGATTTTTTTAGACCTTTTCTGCTGCAGAAGAGACTGGCACTTGCAGAACTCTTGCCCCATGCACTTCTCCAGTGCTTCTTGCAGAGAAGCTTTGGGAAGCACTTAGGAAAAGTGCCATGTTCATGTGTGGTTTATGGAGCTCACAGGACAGGGAAATGTCTTTGCAGTGGGCACTGCCTTTTATTCCAAGGTGTAGAAGGATTCTTGGATGAACAAGGCCAAGATATTCTCCTGCGGGAATGGGACAGTCCTGGGCTGCAGATTACAGAGTTACTCTGAAAACCATGTAGTGTCCTCAAACAGGAACAAGATAGACCATGCACTGTCCTCAAACAGATACAACAATAAAGAATGAGCATTGTGCCAGGATGAAACCAAATGCGCCAAGCACGTCATGGGAGCTGCTCATTTGGCACACCTTAGCTAAAGATGCTTATAGCGTGACAACCAATCAGTAATTAAGATGTATGTGTGAATATAGCTACTTAACCAATGAGCATTAAGCACTAGAGGCATGAGAATGTGTATAGAAAAGGATAAATATGCCAATGTTGCTTAATAAAGGAGGATGACATGTAGCCACATTTGTTGTGAGCGTCGTTACTCAGCCGACTCTCTGTGGGAGCCTCACCACCAAGGAATTGTCTTTGCTGTGGGCACTGGCTGTTATTCCAACACCTGTGTCATTTGTTCTACTGGAATCCTTGTGAGAAAGGTTGTTCTTTGCCATTGAGATTTTTAGTTGACATTTTTGATCTCAAACAGCCCAAAGTTTTCCATCTCTCAGGTTTCTGATGCTGGTTTTTCCTTTCCAGTCTGTTGTTGGCCAAGGAAGATGCTGCTTAGATTCTGCAGGCCCCCATACATGAGTACTGTTATAGGTAAAAATCGATCCAGCCAATTTAATAAAAATAAAATATAAAGTTATTCAGAACCGATATACAGTCACGACAGCCAACAATCAAGGACAGCACCGACCGCGGGATGGAAGCTGGGTGAACACAGATCCGCCTTGTATCACACCCAACCCCCCCTGTTCACCAATGCCGCTTGGCAGAATCTGTTCTTATACTCTTTTTCTAGCCCATGTCAGAGTCCCTTTGGCTTTCCTCAGGGTTCTTCATATTCATGATGCCTCTATTCTCCGTCCTGTGCTGGACAAAACCTTGTCCGGGAACTGATGTGTATCCACTCTTGGGTTACCGGAATCCCGTGTGCAGGTGTATGTCCTTGATGGTCCCCTCTGTCTAAGATGAACATCTCCATGGGCCATCATCGCTGGGCCTCCTCCTGTTCACACCAGTGAGAACGACAATCTCCTGTGCCGGTGAGGTTCACTTCCTATGTTAATGACACTCCTCCTACCCGACTGCCAGCTGCGGTTTCCTCACCCTGTGAAGCAATCCCCTCTTCCCTTGCTACTGTGATTTCAAGGTTTGATATTTTATTCTTATATATATACATATATTCTATCAGTACGAATTACCATAATATACATAACAGGTACCAAGCTGAAAGTTGTCCAGTGCTCCACAGCAGCCCAGTTATCCACAGGAGGGCCAAGAGCAGCTCCAGAAGCTCCAAGGAATTCTAACAGATGAATTTCTGTCCCTCAGGAAGGCAGGGCTGGGTCTGAAGTAAAGGGTCTGACCCTGCACCCACCTTTGCATAAGAGCAGCTGTCCCACTCTTTATGAAAGACACATAACATGTGCCACTCTTAATTCAGCACTGGCTTAGTCAGTCTTATAAAGCTCTTTAAAAAAAAACAAAAAAAAACAGACTGGTCAAAAAATTATTTATATTTTTGTTGGTTGGGTTGTTTTTGCCTTTTTTTTTTCTCGGTTCTTTGCTTTGGTGCTCAGAGATCATGAAGTAAAAGAGATTTTCTGTTCAACTTGCCTGGCAGTATGCAGGGGGCAAAGAAAGGAGATCAGTGTTTCACCAGCTGGTTAAGGAGCTCTAGAAGCAATTGTGCTGTCCCTAATCAGGGGATGGGGGCACTGCTAACAGCCTGGATTGTCCCCACCCGTGTTCCCCTCCTTACCAAAGTGCTGTGTAGATCCAGAGCCTTGTACCTCGGCCTGATGGTGCAAAAATCCTCCCAACATCCCTCGGTTTGCAAAAATAAAGGCTTTCTGCTCATTAAGGTGAAAAACTGTATGGGTGGCCTGCAGCTAATGTTCTTTTGTTGCCTGGACCCCAGTCAGTGCTGACATCTAAATGACTGACCAGCCCCAAGCTGCTCTTAAGACTGTTTTAATCAAAGGCACTGAAGCTCTGTTGAGTGCAAATTCTCCAGGAAAACAAGCACAGGAACTTAGATAATGTTGGTGGTAAAAGCATATTACAGAATGGTACCAATTCCAGCCTTTATTTTGCCTTCTTTTGCTGCCACGCATTAAACTGTCAGACTCATCAATGAACTGGGTTCTTCCAGGATGGGGTGTGCAAGGATGATCCCTCAGCTCGTGTGTGGACCTGGTGTGCACCAGGCCAGAGAGGTGACTGTCATCCATAGCCAGCCCCTGTCTGCCAAGAGAACAGGGAGCTGCAGCTCTGAGGAACTCAGGGGTGAGGCAGCAAACAGCCCAAATGCCTAGTTTATATCAGTTACTGGTCAGGAGTATTTACTGCGGAGAGATTTTTATTTTCCTGCCCCGAGCTGGAAAAAAAGAACCCTGGCAGTTTCCTTTAGCTGTGAAGAGACTCTCTTCAACAGGTTCCAGCTCTGCTGCTTGTTTCAATTAAAAGCAGAGCCAAACTCTTCTGTTGGTCACATCAAACCAACATAAGTTTCAGGAGTCTCTGAAAGACATAAGAGTGTCAACATTATTTCATTTTATAATACTTACAGTCTTCTAATTCAGCCATGGGATAATTAGGCCATCACTCACTATATCAAATAACTGGAAAAAGCCCTGGAAGTTTATTTACAACTAAGTTTTAAAAACTAATTAACAAGTTTCATAAAGAAAACCATGTATTAAGAATACAGTGATTGAAATATCTCAAAGCTCTTTGATAATGGAGCCCTGAATCCCAGTCATGTGCAGTGCAGCCTCAGCTGTCCCTTTGAGGCCAGAGAACTGCCAAGGCTCAGGGCTGGGATGAGCCCTCGCCCAAAAGCGGCTCCAAGACTGATTGGGAATCAATCCAGAGTAGGGCTCACACAAAGAGCAAAGTCTCAAGGCCAAAGCCAAACCTTCATCACGTTGGATTTGTTTTAACACTGATCTGGAGCAAATTTGCTTCCCCTGCAACATCACTGTTACCATGAATCTTTACATGAGCTACTAAATAAGCACTGTCCTTTCCTGTCCTGAGCCTTGCTACCCAAATACTGTGGAGAACTTGCTCTGCCTCTGCCCTGTGCCCCTGGGGCTGCCCTTGGCCAGGCAGCCTCAGTGGGAGCTGATGTTAAGGGAAAGGGCACATGAGTGAGCTCTTGCCACATGGACACAGATTATTTAGTCAGGAAACGCACATAGAGAACTTGCCCTCAGAATGCTGTAGAATCTTCAAACTGTTATTCACCACCTTTCCAATATAAGCAATGTCACGATCCCAATGTAGAAGGAAGCACAGACCAGACCCATTTCCATGGTGTGCTGGGATCCCCCTCTGCTTTTGGGAACTGGGCACTGCAAGGGGGTTGGGTAAGGCCATGGGAGCCAGATGTCAGTGGACAAAGCCAAAGCTGCACAGGGGCCTGGGGAGCTCTGGGTAAGCTCTGGTCACTCTCCACCCTCTTTGCAGGCCCTGTGCAACATCCCTGGATGGGTGGCTGGAGCAGCCCCAGGCCCGTGGGGGCTCTCTCTCTCCCACAGAGGAAACCCTCCCTGAAGCCCTGGGCAAAACCATCCCCAGTGCTTCCCGGGGAGCAGGGAGCACTGCGGGTGGCCAGAGTAGCTTCCCCAGGCAGGTGCTGTCGGGGTGCCTGCAGCACCAAAAGCGTCTCCGCTTTGGGCAGCCTTGGTAACTCCCCCAGCCCAGCAGACACCTGAGCCTGGATGGAGTAATGACAGCCTCACCAGACAGACGAGGGCACTCTTGGCTTGGCAGATCCAGCAGGGTTTGTTTAGGGAAGATCCAGGGGTCCACGTGGGGTGAGGGTGAGGAGAACAAACAGGAGCACAACCTCTGCTGAAGAGAACCAGGGGCCAAGAGCAACCAGCAGGGGATGGGCCAGGGTATATCACTGGGGAAAGGTAGGAGGGGTCAGGGTACAAATCATGCAATGGGGAAGGGAGTCGGGGGAGGAGTTGAAATGGGATGACTGGGGGTCCACCAGTGAGGGAGCAGAGTGGGGGTGGTTTCCCAGGGAAAGCCAGTGGGGGAAGAGGGGGCACAGAACTCTCTAGAACAGGGGGATGAACAGCAGTTGAGTGACAACAGCACATTAACAACCAGAGACTCCTGGGGATTTGTGCCAGCCTCTAACTAAACAGCACTGTCCTCCCAGGGCATTCCAGCCCCATCATTCCCATGACTATCTCCCACATATTCCCCCTTTTTATTTATTAAATAAACATTTCCTAAAGTTTTGTCCCTGGTTTTCTTAAAACACTTCAGTGCTGTTGAGAGTACAGCAAGGATGAGAAAGACCCACTGTAAACTCTTAAGAATGGGGGCCACTCTCCCAGGAACGCCCCATTGCATAAGTGTTTTGTCCATCATGTCCACAACCTTCTTATCAGTAAGAAGAGTCTTCATTTGGTCTTGCATTTGGTTGATGTTGGCTCAGATCGACGTGCTTCTTGAAGAAAGGTTAAAACCACAAAGTCCTTCAAAATCCTCACAACCATGGCCATGGGCGAGCAGCAGGAAGTTGATTGCCGCTCTGTTCTGGAGGGTGGCATGTCTGGTGGTTTCTTTGTCCACCAAGAGGTCTGATAGGGTGGCAGATGTAGCGTTGGTCGGCTTACTGAGCCAGCACTCCAGGTGAGAAAGCTCACCGAGAGCCTTGGCAGCTGCAACCCATGGCAAAAATATGGACACAGCTACCCCTCTTCGTCTTGCCCCTGTTGTAAATTTGGTCATCACAATTTTGGTTGAATTGAGAGTTTGATCGTTTTTGGTGTGTCAATTGAGTTTCTCACTTCCAATATTTAATTTGAGTAGTGTTGGGGTAAGGGTCGTAAGCTGATCAAGGCTGCAGGGGCCTCCTTTGATCTTCAAGGGGATCCCTGTGGCTGCAGATGAGAAATACTGCCCTGGGGAGCACTCTGGGAAATGGAGAGGACTTAGACAATGTTTCAGCAGTATAATTGCACCACTCAACAACGTTGTATCTTTTATCATTTGGAGATACATCTTTTCTCACAATCATCTGTGGCTTAGTTATTTCCGGACAATTTTGTTTGGGTGGTTCACAGAAAAATTTACACAGTAAGTCGCTTTTGAGGAGCCCAGTAGGTCTAGTTGCTGGGGCTCTTGTGGTGCATGTGGTAGAGTCGTCATCCAATCATCCCAAGTCTACATTGGGGTGGGTTTCTTACCTGTATATGGGTATTCGTTTGGTGACAGGGGGATTCCCTCCAGACATGTAGACAGCAGGTCTTCTACGCTTCCCATGGCCATGCAAAAATTATCTTGTTTGAGAGATTTCACTAGTGTGATCTATACATTTTCTTTCGGTTGTGGCACGACCCATCCGACCGATGTTTGGATGCACAGGAGGGCAGTGATGGTGGTGGCCGCTCTTAAGATGTTTTGGGGTGTCCTGGGAGTGGGCATCTGCTTCTCAAATGAATCAGGTATAGACTGTTTGAGCACTGATAGAAACAGGAATAGTAAAGTTAGTTGTCACGGTTATTTTCTTTGTTTTGTCCCCACTATATATTAGATCTTTGGTTTTTCTTTCTGTGTCCTCCTAATTTTAATTAATAGGTTAAAGACATAGGTAAGGTTGGTTATGGGGGTAATGGGTAGGGGTTACGGGAGAGATCGAGGGAAGTGGTATGAGGGAAATGCTACTGGGATTTCAGGAGAGGGTATAAAGGAACCTGTAGAGTCATTTAACATTGGAAAATATTTCCAATATAACAAAATATTAGAACTTCAGCAATGATGTTTGGCTGGACAGGCTTCTTTCTTTGGCGTCGCCAGGCAACAGCGTTCTCGGAACTGTTCTGCGGTGGGGGCACGTTGAGGTAGTCTGATGTAGTATTATCATCTGCTGCGGTGTCCAGGGAGGGTTTGATGAATTTCCCTGGGATGCATCGTGGGCCCTGCTCTGTGGAAACACACCCGTACCCTCTTCCCCAGGTTATCAGGGGGTACAGACCTTTAATACATTTTGAGTCTGGGTCTTTTATTAAAACAGGAGGTCTCTCCTTTAAATGTGCATAGGTGTTGGTATGGAAATGCCTGAGAATGGGCGGATTTGGCTCTCTTAGAGAACAGTTTGTAAAGTAAATGACATAAAGTGCTTTGCAAAGTCTCTCTGTTGGAAACATGGTTAGATCAGCATTGTGCTGTTGCTCAAGCATTCTTTTTATTTCTTTGTGCACTCTCTCAACTACTGACTGGCCAGGGGGTTATAAGGGATGCCAGTACAGTGGCTGATGCCCCACAATTGTGTGAATTCCTTAAACTGATTTGTGCTGAACCCACGGCCGTTATCTGTTTTTATAGCTTTTGGGACGCCTAGGTTGGCAAATGCCATATAGAAAGGCTTTATGATATCTTTTGTTTTCTCTCCTGTGTGGGTGGATGCGAACACAACTCCAGAGAATGTGTCTACTGAGATGTGTATGTATTTGAGGAGTCCAAATGGGGTGTCGTGTGTCCCATCAGTTTGCCACAATTCCAGAGCTCCCAAGCCTCTTGGGGGTTGACCCCTGATGCTACAGATGGAAGGGCTAGGGACTGGCAATTGGGGCAGGTGGAGACAATTGCTTTGGCTTGGTCTCTGGAGGTCTTCAATTGATGCACTAAAGTGGGAGCATTCTGATGAAAAAATGTGTGACTTAGACGAGCCTGTTGAAAGACTTGTGGTACAGCTGGGGAAATGTGAGTGGCATTCACCGCCATCACTAACAAGTCTGCCTTCCCGTTGCCCTCAGTGATGTATCCTGGCAGCTCTGTGTGGTACAGGACGTTATAAGGTTGCTCTCTGTGGGAGATGAGCCAAATTAATTCAGAGAGCAAGCTATATAATTTTTTATTCTGTACTTCTTTGAGCAGGGCATGCTCTGCTCGCTCTGCTATCCCGGCAACATACGTCAAATCTGTGACCAAATTAAAGGGTTGTTGAAATTTTTGGAATGCTCTCACAACTGTAGCGAGTTCTGCAATCTGGCGGGAACCTTCAACAACCTGGACATCAGAGTCCCACTTCTGAGTGTCCAGGTCCCTCCAGGTGAACACTGACTTGTGGGATTTGCCTGAACCATCAGTGAACACTGTGACAGCTTCTTGATTGGGGTTTTGCTTTTGTATGATTTTGGAGCCAAATGTAGTGAATCTCTAAAAAGCCTATGTTTAGGTTAATGAATTTAAATTTGTCCGGGATAGCTGTCTAATGGAATTTCAAGATGTTCATTTGTTCGTAATAGAGAATCCAATTGTTCAAGGGAATAAGGAAGATAAATGCACGCCAGATCACAAGCTGCAAGGGTCCGGAGACCATGTCGGCCTTTGATAATAAGTTTGGCTATGAGTTCCCGTGGAGTGGTGACTGTCTTGTGTGGTTGGTGCGGCAGAAAAAGCCACTCGATAATAATGAGTGGGTCTTTGGAAAAGTCATCCCACTGAAAAAGCAATGCATGGAAGTTCGGCACTTACAAAAAATACCGAGATTGAGGGGAAGGGACCGGTCAATCCGATGTGCCTGGCAGTGCTTGATGGCATCAGCAACTTTCTCCAAGGCCTCAGGGACTTCCGGTGTTATCGAGCGTGGGGAAGCCAGGTCGCCATCTCCCTGCAGAAAGTGGATGAGCGGTGCCACCTCCTTTGTGGTGAAGACCAGGAAAGGTTGGATCCATGTGATGATACTGCACAGCTGTTGCCTATCTCTTAAGGTCTTAGGATGTTCGTTGATGGACAAGCTTTGGGGCATGATGGTCCTTCCCATGATTAAAAACCTGAGGTACTTCCATGGGCTCGATAGCTGAATTTTGTCCTCAGCTATCTGAAATCCTGTTTTCGATTGCTGCCACAGTGTTGGATAGTGCTGAGTCTAAGTTTAGTACGTTGTCCATGTAGTGTAAGATTATAGCTTCTAGGAGCATCTTGCACACAGGAGACAACACTTGTGTGACAAAAGTTTGGTAGAGCACCGGGGAATTTTTCATTCCCTGGGGCAAAGTGACCCAGTGATATCTTTTGAAGCGCTCTCCATGGCTGACAGATGGAACAGAGAATGCAAACCTGGGAACATCTCCGGGGTACAGCGGGATGTTCAAAAAGCAATCCTTGATATCAAGGATCGTGAGCTGCAAATCCCGAGGAAGCATGGAGGGAGAAGGGAGGCCAGGTTGTAGGGGGCCTATATCCTCGACAACCTCATTGACCTTACGTAGGTCTTGCAGCAAGTGCCACTTGTCTTTGCCAGGATTATAGTAACAAAGACAGGGGTGATCCAGGGACTGGTGGATGGTACAAGGTGCCCCAGGCACAATTGCTCCTCAACTAATTCATGCAGCGCGGTCAATTTTTCTTCTGGGAGGGGCCACTGATCCGCCCACACTGGTGTGTTGGTCTTCCAATTCAGAGGTGAGGCTGTGCACTCTGCAGTGGCCCATACTAAAAATCCCACTTGGGGTCAGGGATATTGAGGCAGGCTCCCCACTGGGACAAAACATCCCTTCCAAGTAATCTGATGTTAGAAGAAACAACAAATGGCCAAGTGGTGACAATCTGCCCCTCAGACCCTTCCACGCTTACCAGATGCTTGCTTCGCAAGGAATTGACAGCTTCCCTGATGCCAGAAATTGTGCCACAAGGGGACATGAACTCCCAGTCGCGAGGCCACTCTGCCCTGTGAAGAATGGTAATATCTGCATCGGTGTCTGCCATCACGTCCAGTTCGACGAATCACCCTTTTTGGGATATAACAGAGGAGATAGGTGGTCTTTGCCTACTTAAATTCTTAGAGTAATAAACATGGACATCCTTGTCATCATTTGGATAGTCTTGTCCGGATAAAATATACATTTGAGCAAAGGGGGACCCTTTGCACAGGGTATAGGGTGGGTTATAACACATTACAGAACCAGTGATTTCATTTCCAGGATCGATGGTCACCACCTCGGGGAGGACGGTAAGTTTGTGCGGTGTAATGCGAGAGTCTCCGAGGAGGAACACGGTGGTGCTGTGGTCGTGGTAAGGGGGACCCAGGTACCCTGCAGAGACCTTACCAGATCCTCGTCGACGAAAAACAGGTGGATGCAGCTGTATAAAATCCTACCAGTGTCTTGGTTTATGTTGCGGGTTCTCCTGAAGGGCCTGAGTCCTTCTTCATGGCTCCGATCCTGGGAAATGAGCTGTCCGGGAACTGGGTCTCCTGGATGGTCGGGAGACTTTGGTGACACGGCCTGCCATTTGGTGTCTCCGCGTGGAGCTGCCACGCGCTCTGCCACCTGTTTCCCGGATGGTGTGGGGATTGGTGGTTTCCAGGCATTCTTGGCAAAGGCACATAGGGGGAATTAAAATGTCTGGGGCAAATAGGGATTGGTGGTTTCTGGGCATTCTTGGTGAAGGCACAGAGGGTGAATTAAAATGTCCGGGGGGCAAATGAGGACGGTTACCTTGGAAATGGCCTAATTGGCCACAGTTAAAACACCTGACATTGTTTATGTTCACCACTGCCTCCCCGACTCCCTTACTGACAGCCAAGGCCCAGATGTTTTCTAGAGAGGAGGCCTTGGTGCATGCATTGACCATCTGTGGTATGGTTGGCTCGGGCTCCTGGGGGAGAGCTCTGAGGATATTTTTTGTTTCCACATTGGCGTTGGACATTGCCATTTTCCTCAAGAGCTCATCCCTGGAATCAACATTGTCTATCTGGTGTTCAATGGCCTCTCGGACGTGGTCGACAAATTTAATAAATATCTCTTCAATCCCTTGATGGATCAAAGAAAAGTTTTAGAGGGGGGTAGTTCCGTCAGGTATTTTTAAAATACCACTTTTTTGCAGCAGTTTTGATGTCATCTAAGACAGCAGCAGGTAACATGACCTGGTCTTCCAAACTAGAGAACTCCCCCTCCCCCGCCAAAGCTTCAAGGCCTTCTTCCCCTTCTCCCAGCACAGCACCTAAATCACATTTGGAAAGAATGGGCTTCAACAGCTTTTTCCATTGCATTTCCCATAGTAAAAATTCAGTGGGAGAGAGCAATGCGGTAGTAATATATTGTAAATCACGGGGAATTAAGGTGTGTCGAGTAAAAGTTAGATCTAGAACATTTTTAAAATATGGTGAATTGCAGCCATAGTCCTTGGCCGTCTTTTTCAACTCCTTCACCTCGGTGTAGGGAATGTGCTCCCATCACGGTTCCGTCCCTTGGTTCATAATGACTGGAGCCGCAAAGCAATCAAGGTCCCACACCAAACCCAAATCACCCTCCTGTAAGGCTTTTTCCCTGATGGCGCATGTCCACCTTCCTCCCAGCCTGATGGTGCTGCTAGGGATGTCAGCGTTCCCATCATCCTCGGAGGATGAGATCAGGCAAGCTGAGGCGCGGAGTCTCCGACTGGCCGGCGGGACCTGGTGACTTGGGTCCCAGCAGGCCAAGATGGCCTGCTTCTGGCCAGGCCTGCTTCCGGTTCCGTTGGCATGGGAACCAGGAGAGGCAGAAGAGGGAGGGGCGTGGCCTGGTGGTAGACCTGACCCGCCCACTGGGGCATGGCCTTCTTGGAGGCCAGAACCACCCACAGGAGGCCCACCCAGGGGTGTGGTCAAAGGGACGGAGGGGTGGGCCCCGACAATGACACCATCGATGCAACCGCGCACGAAGGGGAGGGACCCGACTTGGGGAACGCGAGGGGGTGAAGGAGGAGAGACGCCATTTCATTCAGTGTTATAAGTAAAAATTGTTTTAAATTAGATTAGGGTTCAATTCTATTGTATTAATTATGTTACGTTAAGAGTTAGAATGGTTAGAATGTTCTGGAGGAAGGGTCCAGGCTTTGGTGGAGGGGCAGTCTGGCGGGCAGAGCAAGGATGACGAAGATTGGACGGAAGATCTGACCAATCATTCGACGCCCTGCAGAAATGATTGGTCCAGAATGAACGGCATTAAAGACCAAAGAGAAGGCTGTAAACAGACCAATCACCGTGTGGATCCAAAATCCACCAATCCTGGACTGGAAGGGGGCTATAAAAGGGGAAGTTCAATTTAGCTTGGTTCTTTTTGGAAACTTGTTTTCTGGGGAGAACCCAGTACGTTTGAGAACAACATACTCTTTTGGTTTTTTGAGTCGCTGCATGAGTGCTCGGGCCTACCCTGGGCACTCTGTTCCTTGTAGCTATTTAAATAAACGAGAACCTCTTTCTCCTGAGAAAGCTTGGCCTCGTTCATATTCATAACAACATTGGGGCCTCGTCCGGGCTAGGCCACACCCCAAAACGTTCCAGTGTAGCCCAGGACCTGGGAGACGCGTCCAGCCACCTTTTTGGCTACCAGAGACTGGACTACATCGGACCACGGAAGGGATTGCGCCTATACCCGAGGCTGCAGGGAACACAGCGACTCAAAAGGTGAGAGCCCTCCGAGAGGGAGCGGGGCTCACCTTGCCTCTGAGTTACGTGAGTGGGGTTTAAGGTGACAGGGGGTGGGAAGTGGGTGTGTGTGACTGAGACGGGGGCTGTGAGTACAGACCCCCAAAGTGAGTGCAGACCTCCCAGTACCATAGTTCTGGACTCCTGTGAGGGGGGCTGACCGGGAACGGAGGGAAGCAAGTGTTGTTGTAGAGTGTGTGTACCCCTATGGATCCCTGGGAGTAGGGGAGACGGGGAGTGCCTACCTATAGCCGCCCTTACCCACTCAGGCTCCCGTTCCTCCGGTGATTGGAGGTTCCTAGGGGTGGTTTGAGCCATTGGCCTGAGTTGTACCCCTCGAACGAGGATCCCATTGGGGGACCATAGAGGGGGACACACTCGGTACCCCAAGCTAGGATCCCATTGTGGGGGGGTTGTAGGGGTATCCGAGGAGGGTTAGTGGGGGCGGACTTGCCCAGTGAGGAGTAGAGCTCCGACCACTAGCTCAAACCAGCTGGAGGGCTGTTCCTCAGGAACAGACCGGGGGAGTCTAGTCTCTGAGGAACTGGGACCTTGGGGGTGGGAGAAAATACTCCTATATGGAGACCACCTAACAAAGTGGCCACTGTGTAGGGGAGTGCCCCTTTTTGAGGCCAGGGAAGAGGAGGGTGCCCAAGCCAAGGGGAGTAGGGCCCCCTCGAACTAGGACCCCAGTAGAAGGGGGTCACAGAGGGGAAGTAGGCTCACCCCGAGCTAGGATCCCAGCTAAAGGGGGTCATAGGGGTGGCTGAAACAGACTTTGCAGGTGCGGGGACCCACAGTGGGGAGGTGGGCCACCGGCTGCGGAAGGGCCCTTTCAGTCACTAGGACTAAAGGGGAGGTTAGAACCGCCTCACGTTAGGGAAAGGGGTTTTAGTTTGCGTGTGTGTGTCTCTGTGTGTGTGTGTGTGTGTGTGTGTGTGTGTTGGAAACTGGGACCCCTGAGGAGTAAGGTTCAGAGGTGAGGGGAACCAAAAGTCTTCTGACCGCTCCTTTGGGGATTCTTTTGATTTTGTGTGTGGCAGGCCGAGAAGCGGCCATTTTATGTTTCTTGTGTGGTGAGCTGAGAAGCGGCCATTTTATGTTTCTTGCGTGGCGAGCTGAGAAGAGGCCATTTTATGTTTCTTGTGTGGTGAGCTGAGAAGTGGCCATTTTAAGTTTATAGCGTGCCGTTTTGAGTAGGAGATTGCAGCTAGTTGTTGACCAGCCATCCTGTTAAACAATATATACTTAGAGTTTAAATCATATTTTTATTAGTAGTAGTAGGTATAGGTGAAAGTAATTTTATTGCTTGGAATCGCCATTCATTATTTAGTTTTCTAATTACCATTTCGCCATTTTCTCCCTAGTATTTTTAACTATTTTTAAAAAATTATTGATATTATCATTTTTCTATTTTAACCTCCACCCTTAAATCACCCCATTAAAGTCACCATATTTATTTAATTTCTTTAATTCGCTATCTTTATATTTACTCTATTTCTTTAAGTAGCCATCTTTATTTTAGTTTCCTATTTCTTTAAGTCACTATCTTATTCTATTTTCCACATGAAATTCACTGCCACATTTACTTCGTTCCTTTAAGTTGCTATCTTTATTCTGTTTCCTACATTAACAAGTGCCATATTTATTTCCGACACCAAATATTTTCTTTAAATCATCATTTTTTAAATATCTACTTCCTTTTAATCGATACTTTAATAATTATCTAGGCAATTCCATTCCTGGAACTTTATTATTTAAATCAGTAAATCAATTAATTCAGCGGTATCTAAAGTCTGAAATATGGGGCAGTGTGTGGGCAGCTTTTCCCACTGGATTCCCAGAGGAGCAGCTCTCTTCTCCACTGGATTCCCAGAGGAAGCCCAGGCCCATCTACACTGCCACTGGACCTTCAGAGGAAAACCACCCTTCTACAGGATCACTGCTCCAGCAGAATCACATCTATCACTGCAGGAAGACTGCAGTCACCATTTAATGGGACTGCTGCCAACACCCTGACCAACAGGGTGTCAGGTCGTATTCTGACTCTGTCAGTGTTGTTTTGTATTAGTGCATTGTTATGGTTTTTTAAATTTTATTTTCTTCCCCAATAAAGAACTATTATTCCCATAAGAGTCTTTATTAGGGAAGAACTCCTTATCTTTGGGAACTCCCATATCTTTATTAGGGAAGAGCTCCCATATATTTGCCTGAGAACCCCTTAATTTCAAAATTAAAACAATTTGGAGGGAGGGGGTTTACATTTGCCATTTCAGGGGAAGCTTCTGCCTTCCTTAGCAGACACCTGTCTTTTCAAACCAAGGCAGATTTCTATAACAAACCCCCCTCTTATTCTTTATAAATTATTTGGCTTGAGCAATATTTCTTGTCCATTTGTATGTTTTGGACTACGCTGGTAATTAGTCAAATAAAACGGGATTCAACAAGGAAGAAATATCAAACCATCTGTAGCACATAAAAGGAAGAAGCGTAATTTCTTCCACCATTCTATCCCCAATGCATTGCCCCACTAGCTAGATTTTAACATTGGTTCCCAATTTTGGACCGGTACCTGGGTTATTTTTCTGATATCTTTTGCTATTTCCAGGATGACATCCCTGTTCTCATCTATATTCAACAATCTGATATATTATAAACTTTCCACAAGTACCCACTTCTTTAGTCAATAGTCTAAAGCCAATCTATTTTGATACACTATGGTTTTTGTTTGGCTTTGTTGACTTGGTATTAATTCTGATGCCTGAGCACTTCTGTTTGTTAATATCTCGAAAACTGCTTGGAGTCTTATCATAGAATTCAGCACATAAATTGGGGTTAATAATGAGTTAGATTGCTGTGCTGGTTTTACCTTTTTGTTTACTAATTGTTTTTTACCGAATCTTGGACTACACCCCTAAGGGCAAATGGGAAACAAATCCATCTCTCTCCTTTTGGATATTCAATTCCCAGTCTACAACCACTTTTTCCTAAGTTTCTTGCAATCCAATATTTTTTCCCGTTTTGCCTACAGGTACTTAATTTGGATATTAACAGTGCCTGTTCACACGGGTTTGTGCAATAAAAGAGGAACTTTGGTTTCTTTCTATGTAATGCTTTCGGTAGCATTTGTGATACAATCTTGCCATTATCCTGAAAGGGAAAAGACAAAAGATGAGTGACAGAAAAAGGAATAACAGAGGTCTGGTATGGCTTATATCCCCACCTCCCATGCCTATGGGGTTGCAGCCTGTTGGAACCCTGGATGATGAGAACTTTAGATTTTCTGTACAGACAGACTCTGACACCCTGGAGAGCACTGCATTTGACCTGAGGTCGTGGAACAGGCTTCCAAAATTGATTGATAGCACTGGGGTCATGGGTGTGCAATTGGTTAGAGGTGTATAATATCACAGGGTGGAAAATGTAGAGTTTGGGTTTTAGAATATCATAATAAATATGAAGCAAGATGGAGGTTTTAGGGTGGAGACAGGTTGTTCTTCTTTACCTTCTTCTTCCTTCTTCTCCATGCGTTTGGGTGGTCTTTTGTAATTAGACAGAAAAGTCCACACTGTGGTCTTTGAGGGATTAGTTATTGGGTTAAAAGGGAAAATAATTTAGGTGTCATTTCTTAATTGGATAGTTTAGCCTTAAAAGACCTTGTAACAAGAGATAGTGAGCCATTTTGTGCCTTGCTAAAGAAAGACTGCAGAACTCATGGCTGTGAGGCTGTCACATTGATAAGAAATAATAAACACCTGAGTCTGAACGTGAACTATCGTCTCAAGTGCCTTCATTTCTGACCTCGACAGAGGTAGAAAAAGGGAGCTGAAAACCGGCAGCAAGCCATTGCAGGTGTATTTGATCTTCTCGGTGGCAAGTACAGCGGCCAACTCGGTCTTGCTCTCTTTTTCCCTTGTCACTTCCTTTTTCCTAATTTCCAGGCAAATAATTTTTGACATTCCTTAACTGTTTCCCACCGTTCCTCAGGTATCTCCCATTCAACAGGCAATATAATTCCCATCTACAAAGCAAAGTTATTACTTCAGTTGTTTTGAGTTCTATTTGGATAGGGGGTAGATTTGGTGCTTGACATTTCATGCAATGAGAGTCCGTTTTTTTGAACTACAATATGAATTTTTTCCACAATTTAAACATTTAGATATAACTTAGCTAGCACGTCTGGTATTGGGATGAATCAGACAGGGTATACGATATGCCTCTGATAGAAGTTGTAATTCTTTTTCTTCCTATAAGTCACAGGCTAAGGCCAGAATATGAGAACTCTCTGTCTGAACCAGTCCTGATGCTCCTGTTTGAAGAGGAAGGATTGAAGAGGAAGACACCCAGGGAGGTGTCTCAGAACCTGTCCAGGAGGCGGTGCTGCTGCGGCCGTGGGGCAGAGCGGGTGCGGAAGGCGGGTCCGGGGCGGGAGCGGAGGAGGAGCGGGAGGAAGGGCAGGGAGAGGGGAAGGGGAAGAGCAGGAAGGCGAGGAGCACGAAGAGGAGCGGCCCGCGGAGGAGCAGCAGTGGCAGGAGCATTGCGGGGCTCCACGGCGAGCCCGCTGAGCCCGCAGCTCGGCTGGCCCCGGCAGCATCGCATTGCCCTGCGTGCCGCGGGTGAGCGCGGAGGGGAAGCTCGCCCCGAGCCGATCGCGGCAGCTCCGGGAGGGATTTTTGGGGGGCGAAAGGAGGGAGGTTGGAGGGGTTTGGGTCTCGCGGAATCCGGAGTCGCGTCCCAAATATATTTCGGTTTTGCTGGGAGCGGTATTTTTTCTTCCTATGACGAGGGGACATTTTTGGATGTGGCCGGAGTGCAGAGCTGAGCCGTGAATGGCCCGGGGGGATTTTGCGGGGCCCACGTGGCGCTCGGCCGGTGCCGGCGGGCGGGCCACGGGTTTGGGGATCCCCGGGAGAGGCGGGGATGAAAGGCGGGAGCCCCGGCGTGGGGAGAGGGGCGATAGCAGAGCTGGGGGAGCTCCGGCAGGCTGGAGGGGCGGTGGAGCCGGGAGATGAGTGGGGCCCAGGCCCCGAGCCTGAAAGTATTGTCGGGGAGCGGGGGAAGCGCTGAGTGCCTGGGGTGGGGGGATGCTGGAGAAGGGGACCCTGGGACACCTGGCAGCCGCCCTCGAATTGATATAAAATTTCAATAGTCAATCCGGATTTTATTTTTATGTCTTTTATTTTAAAGCAAGCAAGCAAGCAGCGCTGGGTGCTCTGGGAGTCACCGCTCCACTCATGGCACACACCACTTACAAGTTCAGTAAAGTATATATACTGTTTTTAAGCCTACAAAGCATTTTCCAATGTTAGGTTAGTCCAAATCAGCAAATATCAATAAGCTGGGAGCAGCAATTTCATAATCTTTTCAGGTGGTTCCTGGCTTCCTGTCCTTCCTGTGGTCATCTGGAGGGAGGCCTTACACTGGTGTCTGCTACATGATTTTGTCAAGTGCATCAAGCTTTTTATTATACCTAAGCATTTAATTGCTTTGTTAGCTTTACCACAACATCCTCTGTTTTATTCTAAGCAACAGTCGTCTTGCTACCTCATCTCTTTTACTCGTCTATACTTCATTGATTTTGATGCTTTATTTGGTTATTGGGTCAGAAAGTTTCAGAACCTTTCCTTGTATCTTTTGCACACAGCAGATAGAAGCATTTGCTGATTCCGTTGCCAATTGACACGAATCACAAAAACATTTTTCACAATCCCTCCCCTTTAAGTTATTGAGTCATGTCTTTGCTTGAAATTGAGCTGATACTTTTTGGGTTGCAGTGTTTTTTGGTTCTGCTTTGGCCTTGCCTATCATAAGGGAGAGAGTTTTTTCTCCTGTGGTTGTTATTTTAGGGTTTATGAGCATTGCTGAAATCTGCATTCCCTGGATCACTGAATGCATTAGACTAATAAAGCATGGAGTCATACATGGTATAAACAATAGGCCTAATGCAGAAAAAAGCAACACGAACCCCAACTTTTTCCACCAGGCTCCTTCAAACAAATTATTCCTCCAATTGTCAGTTAATATGGAATTCCATTTTTGCACTGGAACATGTGCAACTTGTTTAATTTTGTCTGCCAGATTTGTAATAGCTTCTCCATTATCATCAATCTCTAAACAGCACTCAGATGTACTAAATTTTCCACAAAACTCCCTTTCTTCAGCTCATAAGTAATCTGGGGCTAGCCTATTCTGATATACTGCTGCTCTGGTCTGGCTTAGTTTTCTAGCTGCAAGTTTCAATGCCTCTGATGTTTGATTAAAAGTAATTTCTACAATGGTCTGTAATCTAATAATTTGGTTAAGCATATAAATAGGGGTTCTATAACCCCAGCTGGTGTCCTGAGCCCAGGAGGCAGGATCACAGTAATCTGTGATCCATTGGGAAGTCCATTCTTCATTTTTCCAGGTCTGTTTTCCTCCTATTTCAGTTTGTTTTCTTCTGCGCAGAGTTTCCTAAAGAGATTGTCCTAAATATTCACCTTTGCTCTTTGGTAGCAAAAAGAATGCAGGTTGTATAATTGCAATTGTACAGGTACCTCTCCATCTCTTTGATAATTCATCATATGCCCTTTTACCACATATCCAAAATAATCCATTTGAAGCTTTCCAATTTTCAGCCTTCTGCCCCTGATTTTCCCAATATCCCTTAAGATCTTTTACCTCCTCTAAAGGATTAGCAGGTGTTACACTTTTTCAGCAAACAGTTCCATTGGTACAATTGATGGAGCAATAACCTGTTGGTGGTTTTGGCCACCAGGTTGTAAAAGTGGAGTTGGTGGTGTATATCAACTTGCAGGAGGTATGTCCTACATACGTAGTACAATTGTTTCCTTTCCTAGAAATACAAATTATGCCTACTACTTCATGAGTCAATATTTACCCCTGAGGTTGAATTTCGTTAAATCTTTGTGTCGTGTTCCATAATAGCAACTGATCAGGTCCAACCCCTTCTCCCCTCCACGGCCATTGCTCGGTCATTTGGGATCCCCACCAACCCAACAGTTAATCACATTTAATTCCTTAACTACTTTTTGCATCAGATCAATAAACAAATTTTTTTCCTAACATGGGGAGGTCCCAGTCCCTGAGTCTTTTCTTAGTTTTTTTATACAGGTCACTTCCTGCTCTTGTTCTTTTTGGTTTGAACTTCCCCTAAATGCTTTGTGATGTTTTTCACTAACTCTTCCTTGAATTTATCTTGTATTCCCCCTTTATTTGAGTATCCCCACGTTCTGACTTTGGGAAAAGAGAAGAATGGTTCTCCCTGGTGACAAAATTGATAGTTTCCAGGTGCCCATCCTCCCACTCCTGAATCTGTTGCTACCCAGTAACCCTTTTCTCCTATTGTACAAGTTTCAAGTTGTCCTGGCCCATAACATCCTACATTAATATGAGTGTGTGCTTGGGCCATGGTCCAGCCATACTTTACATTTTGGTAGCACTTCAAGCAGGGATTGGTTTCCCATTCCCTGGAAGACCCAACAGTACCAGAAGGCCCCACAGTTTTATTGTCCCTCTTCCTCCTTGGCCTCCCGGGGTGCTCCCAGCAGTGAGGGGTACCATCTTCTCTGCAGCAAGGATATTCTTCAGGGGTTCCGTGTGAGCTTTCCTGCATTCTGTGCCGTTTCTTAAATACTTCCCAGTTCTTTGCGTTGGCTGGCTCGGATCCGCAAGGGACCCGATTACGTTTGCAACGCTCAGTCTTTTTAATGTTTGCCTCACTTGATAGTCCCCCTCTTAATCCGTATTTCCACAACATCCACCACTCATAAGAATCTAGTTTTAATGTACCTTCCTCTAGTTTCTTTTATAAAAAATATATTCAGATAAAATCTGTTCAATATGTTTACACTCTGAACACAACCCACTTGGAGGATCACCCCTGTGACAATTATAACACCACCTCTCCTTCCAATAGTTGCATTCAGTGCTTACAAAGGGATAGCAATTACAGTCCTTTTCAATACAGGTAATTTTATCTCCCGGCATCTCTGGAGAATATGGCATCCCATATAACACCTTGCATGGGGAGATCGCATGCTCTGAGTTTGGCATTGTTCGCATATTTAACCACACTAATGGTAAATACTCAGTAAATATTGGATTAATGCTTAATCCAAGATAGTTTTTTTTAATCATTAATTTTGCTAGGCGATGCTTTAGGGTCTGGTTCATTCTTTCGACTCTCCCCAAACTCTGAGGGTGCCAAGGGGTATAATATTCCCAAGAGATCCCTAGAGCTTTCATTACTTTTAACACTTTTGAGGTAAAGTGGGAACCCTAATCCGAATCAATCACTCTAATCATCCCAAATCATGGAATTATTTCTTCTGAAATAATCTTTGTAACAAAATGTGCTGTTGTTTGTGCCACAGGGTAGATCTCCACACAATGAATTAATTGGTCCACTATTACTAACAACTACTTATATCTTCCCATTTTCTGTAGTTTGGTAAAATCCACTTGTATCTTTTCAAAAGGCCTGTAGGCAGTTTTTCTCCCTCCCTGCGAGGTCTGTCTAGATGTCTTCTTGTTAATTTTCTGGCAAATAATGCATCCTTGTGTCTTCTGTTTTGCTATATCAAATATTCTTATACACCCCAAAAACTTTAAAAAGTGGTCACTTAGTGCTCATGTTCCCCAATGAGTTCATGAATGTAACTGGGGAATTATTCTTTTAACATTACTTTTAGATAGCATTTCTCTACCATCTGGTAAAAGCCACTTATGCCCTTCTAGCTTAGCCCCTAGTTTCTGCATCTCTTGTATTTCCTTTGAGATACAGCATTTTTTATATTTTGTATCATCCTCACTGTTATTCAAATTATTTAAAAACACAGGTAAGCATACTGCTGCCCTTTGTGCTTCTGCATCAGCCAAATTATTGCCATGAGTCCCATAATCCGTTCCTCTCTGGTGTCCTCTGACATGGACAGCAGCTATCACTGATGGACCCCTCAAAGCTTCTGATACTCTTATGGGAACAACTGGATTACTTATTTCTATCTTAATGGGTCCAATCTTCAGCTTTCGTGTTTCCCCTTTATGGTGCCACACTTTTGGATTAATTTTGTCTTCATCTTCTGACATTAAGGTATAAAACTGTACCTGTAGTTCTCCTCGTTTCACTTCTAAATTTATTCCTAAAGCTATAATTAAATTTCTTCCTAGCATATTATTGTCTGCTTCTGGTACCAATAACAAATCATTCAAAGAAATCCTATTTTCTGATTCAATTTCAACATTTTCAAGTATGGGTACTTTAAATGGTTCCCCTTTTGCTGCCACAACTAGACCAATTTTTTAAGTAATTTTACCCCTTTGGGGCAGTGCTGTATAGTTGATCTTTCTGCTCCAGTGTCCACTAAAAAGTAAACTTCTTCCCCTAGGGGACCTATTTTTAGTTCTATCAAGAGCTCCTTTGATGATCTGGTCCTCAAGATGTACAGCCCCTGACACCCCTATTTGTCCTCTTCAGACATTTTTTTTTCTTTTTTTCCCCATCTTTTTGTTGTTGCTTACAGCTTCGCTTTGTCTTCTCCTTCCTCAGTAATAGCAATGATAATCTGCAGGACCATCTCCGGGGTTTCTAATTTGGGGAAGTTTCTTATAATCTCCCCTAGGTCTTTGTCCTTCTGTTCTGAACGCTTTCTTTTCCCCCTTCTGAGTTTCCCTCACAGCTGCTACAAATATCTTGACTTCTGCCTTTTGTGTTTCTTCACCTCTCCTCACATACAACTTTTGGTCCTCCCACAATAGCTCTTGGAGACCCCAGTCCTGCCAATCCTCTCATTCTTTAGCCTTTTTTTTTTTCATATGTCTCCCCATAATTTTGCCACAAATGGAGTTTTAAGCAATGCTGCTCCTACTGGTGAATCTTGGTTCACTCCTGAATACATTTGCAGGCTCTTTCTGAGCCTCTCAAGCCAATCTGTAGGTGTTTCATCTTTTTCTTGGCGCACGCTGAAGGCCTTGTTAATATTTTGCCCTCAAGGTACGGCATTCTGTATCCCTTGTATAATGATATCTCTAAGGTCCCTCACATTTTGTCTGTCCTGCTCGTTCTGATTAGGCCATTTTTGATCTCCACGTGGACCCTGCTGGTGTCTCCTTTCCCATTCTCTCATTCCTGCTTGCCTAATCATTTCCCTTTCCTTACAGTAGTAAATAGTATTCCTAATATAGCTTGAAGCTCATCCCAGGTGTAAGTATGTGGCCCTAAAAATTCGTCTAACCTCTCGGAAACCCCTAAAGGGTTTCCAAGCAGCCGCCCCATTTCCTTTTTAAATTCTCTTACATTCCCAGTATGAAGTGGGACTGCTACAGACGCTATTCCCCTATCATTTCTTCCCATAAGTACTTCTCTCAAGGGGAATAGTCTCTTCTTTTGATCTTTCTCCTGCACACTAGAATTATTTTCCTGGCGTTGTTCTCTCCTCTGGCTCCGAGTCCTACTAGATTGTGATGATAGTGGTGGAGGCATCGAGCTCCGGGGCCTCTCAGGGGAGGAGAGAGTTTCCTGCCCTTGATAGGGAGGGGGCAAATTGTCTAATGGTTCCCAAGATTTTTCTTTTTCCTCCACCTTTCTTCTTTTTTTGGTTTTCAGGGGGTATAATGTTATCACTACAGAGACCCCCCCTCCTCCAAAGTGCCACATAATCACTTTCCTCCTGATCAAAGGGTTCCTTACTATTTACATAAAGATTTAAAGCTTGACACATCCAATCATGAAAGGACCCAAGCACTGGCCAATATAAATGATCAGGCCTAATTTCTTCCTTAGTCCACTCTACCATACAATAATGGACCATCTCTTCTTTACTTTTTCCCTTCCTAGAGGGCATTGCATCCCAATGTGCAGTTGTTAACCCCAGGGGGCTGTCCGGGGGTATCTCTGCTTATTCACTCCCTTTCTCGTTTTTAGAGCCTCTCTGGGGGCCCCATAACCTTGAGCCTCTCTTGGGACCCTTTGAGCCTCTCTGGGGGCTCGTTGAACCTCCCTGGGGGTTCCTTGAACCAGAGGTCTTACTGTTCCCCTGAGCCGTCGTGAGCAGTGTCTCACAGCACTCGCTTTGTCCCTTCACTGGCCGAGCCCCTCGCGGGGTGATGGAAGCACGGATAGAAGGACTCCTCGATGGCTCCGCGATAATATTGCATCTACTTCACTCACTTTCACTCAGACACTGCCGTGTCCACCCAGCCGAACGATACTCACAGCCCGCTGCTCTTGTCTGGATCTTTGTGCACTGGAATTGCAGGTGATTTAAACTGCAGTTCTCAGGGAGCTCAGTTCCTTGCTTGCTTTCTTTACCAGGTTTGTGGTGCCGTTAGCTCCCGGGCTATTGGCTTCTACGGGCCACAAAAGTGGGGTGCCTCCTGCAGTAGCCTCAGTCCGAGAGATCCAGGGCATCAGGTCAGCGTCACTAAATTGATATAAAATCTTAATAGTCAATCTGAATTTTATTTCTATATCTTTTACTTCAAAGAAAGCAAGCCAGCAGCACTGGGTGGCCGGGGAGTCACTGATGTACTCAAGGCACACACCACTTACAAGTTCAGTAAAGTATATATACTGGTTTTAAGCCTACAAAGCATTTTCCAATGAGCTCAGTTAGTCCAAATCAGCAAATATCAATAAGCTGGGATCCGCAGTTTCATAATCTTTCCAGGTGGTCATTGATTCCTGTCCTTCTTGTGGTCATCTGGAGGGAGGCCTTACACTGGTGTCTGCTACATGATTTGGTCATGTGCATCAAGCTTTTTTTATACATAAGCATTTAGTTGCTTTGTTGCAATATCTCTTAGCTTTTCCATAACTTCCTCTCTTTTATTCCAAGCATGAGTCATCTTGCAACCTCATCTCTTTTACTCTATTATACTTCTTTTATTTTGATTCTTTATTTGGTTATTTGGTCAGAAAGTTCTAAAACCTTTTTTTGTGTCAATTTTGGACACAGCAGATAGAAGCATTTGCTAATTCCATTGCCAATTGACACAAATCACAAAAACATTTGTCACAGAATCAGGGGAGGATGAGCCCTGGGACCCCCAAAAGCCCCTCAGCATGGCTGAGCAGCACCCGAGAGCGGGGGGGATGCCCAGGACCCACAGGCCCCTCAGAAGTGCTGAGAAGAGGGACCCCCATAACTTCAAATAAGAACACTGGAAACAGGGAAATCCTGGGAGAGTGGTTTTGAACTTGCTGATTTTTGGAGGTATTTCTGACCACCAGACACCCAGTGACTTCTAGAGATGGACTTGGCCAGTGGACCTTCAAAGGCAATGCACTCACATCTTGTTTTTCCCCAAATCAGCATTTCCCATTCCCAAACCTTATCTGGATAGAGGAGAAGGCTGAAAGGAAGTGGAAGATGCCCCGGGACACTGAGGCAGGTGAGGAGGAAGTCACTGCCCCTTTCCCCCTCTCTCCTGCTCCATCTCCCAGCCCAGCACTGCCCCTGGCTGCAGGACAACCCTGCTGCCTACACTGTCCTGCTGGGGATGGACTGGGA
>NW_026990136.1:0-25437 GCF_036417665.1 Passer domesticus | reverse complement strand
CAGTATTTGTTACGACAGCACATATGCTGTGTAACATGCAAATTAATTCAGAGACTATATATTGATGTTTAAGAGACTTACAAGTCATTTGCTTGTTGACTCAGCATTAATAGTGATTGAATAGTGGTTATTACATTATTTAGGGATGTGAAAGATAAATCCATTCAAATTAGGTGAATTGCCTAATGATTCTGTATGTTTGAAGAAATGTCCTCTGCTTGTACTAGCAATGCCAATTTAGATCACTTTAAAACCTGGTTTAGGAAAAAAAATAGATTATTGTCTAAAATCTTCAATCTGGTACAAACTTACCAGAAAATATCTCTAGCTTCCTTTTTTGCAAAGGTGGACACAGGATCGATCATTATAAAACTGGATTGGACAAAATAATTTCCAAAGTATTTGTTACTATAGTGGGTTTACTTAGCAGGGTAGGAGTGCTTGGATTGTAATCAAGACCATCACATTCTGGTAAAGTTAATACCTGGGTGAAGTGGCACAAGGCCAGAGCGCTGCTTAAATACCACTTAAGTAATTGATCTAAGAAGCTGAACACACTTGAAAGGTTCAGAATGCTTCTGCTTCCTTCTTGCCTGGAGACAAGTTTCACTTTATGTGAAAAATGGAAAACTTTCCTACAGTTATGAAACTTAACTAAATGCACCGCAATAGTAATGAAAAACCAATAAGACCTGTACAGAAAAATTTCAAGCAGGAACAAACATGATGCCAGTGACTTGTTTCATCAATGATTATTTCCTACAGAATAATTGTTTATCTTCAAATAAAGAATTATTATGCAATTGATCCTTGTCTTTCTCATTAAATTTATACTCTAACCTAAATGCTTTAACTCAGTATCTCAATCTCATAGGAAACAGTGTTTCTCTGCTGAAAGTCATAACTATCATATACAACTACCTTTTTTTTTTTTTATCTGAAGTGTAAAATGAAGTTAGGTAACTTCTTCCTTTCCTTTCTCCCTGTTCTATCTACTGCTGGCAACCACTCCTTAGGATTGTATCTTCTGGTGAACACAGTACACATTTCTCATGAAGCCCTCCTGTGTGATATCCCATCCTTAGTGACCACTTTGGGGACACCATTTCCAGTGAAATTAAAGTCTGCCCCATTTAAACAAATAGCAGGATGGAAATTTGCAGGGAGCTGTTTCAAGAAAAAAACCAAAAATTGGTGGTCTTGACTTTACAGGACCTAATGTGTTAGGAAGCTAGTTGTGCATGTTAGTTTCTCTCAGGGATTTGCTTTATGCAGTATTTGAATTTTTATATTAAATGTGCTTGCTGTAGAACAGGCAATAGGTATGACTAAAATATGACTGGGAACTATGTGAATTTTTGTTACTGACACATGTATTGTGTTGAGATAGACATGTTATTAGGAATTAGGACTTGACTCCCTCTTGTCCACACGGAGGATATTGCAGCACAACACGGTGCTTTCAAATTTAGATTTCATGGGCTTGTTCAGGGTCATTGTATGACAACAAGACATTTTTCAGCAATTTTCACTCTGTCTTAGAGTTTTTGGTTGTATCTAACACATTGTTTGCTACCTGCAGGATTCATGAATATTTCACGTTGAGAGATAAGGAGTCTGCAGGAAAAAAAAATCTCTTTTTTTCCATAAACAAGGTTTCCCCTCACAAGTCCTCTGTATCTTTGTATGAAAAAACAGCTGTCAACTGCTTAGAAAGCTTTTGCAATCTGTTTAAATGTCTTTATATTTGCAAACTGTGCTCCCTAGCATGCTAGAAATTGTCAGGGAAAGAAATGCTACAGTGCTACTCAGAAAGAGTGGGGGAAGAACTGAAAGGATGCTGACACACAATGTTGGTGGAAACATCCTGGGGCTTATAGCACAGGAGCACTGAGGTGGGTGAGCAGGATGAGCCCTCAATTAGCTCCCCAGTGTTTCATAGCACCTCTCTATCTTCTCTGTCTTTAGGTAACTACTGCCCTTTAGCAATGAGCACAGCACTGCTGGAAAAAATGAGTAGACATGCCTGCAAAACCTGGAGAAGAGATTATAAATACAATCTCAGAGAAAACCTAAGTAAACTTGACATCCATAAGTCCCTGGGCCCTGACAGGATATATCAGTGAGTGCTGAGAGATCTGGCAGACACCACCACAAAGCCATTTATGATCATCTTTTAAGGGTCATGGTGACCACGAGAGGTGCCTCAGGAGGGAAAGAAAATGTCACCATACCTTCAAAAAGGGCAAGAAGGAGGACCCAGGGAACTTCAACTCAGTCCCTGAAAGGAGATGGTGCACTTCATTCTGGAGACCATCTCTACCCACATGGAAAACAAGAAGGTGATCAGCATGAATTCACTAAATGGGGTGAAGGCCTGGGCAACCTGATCTGACTCCATGGCTGAGCCTGCTCTGAGCAGGGGATGTGAGTTAAAACCTCCTGAGGCTGACATTGACCTGAATGGTCCTGCCATGACAAATGGGTTGGCAGGTCACTATTTCACGAGTTTAAAACAGCCAGTGATTCTATTTTAATTTTAACTGCTGTAGAATTTGCTTCATTCCTTAAGTTTAAGTAAGGCAAATGAAAAGCCATTGAAAGTTAGAGTTATGCAATAATATAAGTAAGGGGTGGTGGGGGGAGGAGTGTGGTGATAAAAGATTTGTATTTCCATTTAACAGGGCAACTGTTAAGCAACAGTTTTCAGATCCCTTTCCCCAAGAATTTGTGGAGTGAGATAAGAGAATACTATAAAAAATAATGCTAACTGGATATAGGAATTTTTTATAAAGAGGAAGGAAAGAGGAAGGGTTCTGGCACAATAAAAAATCCAGTAACAATTCTCCACAGGCAGAAAATAATTTGAGTGCATAATTAATAGATTTGTTAGAAAAGTACTTAGACTGTGAAATATTGTGAATAGACCTGTTTCCAGATGGATTAAGAATAATAGGTTCTCCAGCAGAGATGAAGCCTTATTGCTCAGTGGAGAGAATTAGTTCCATCTAGACGTGTATGAATTTTTGTTTCTTTACTCTGTTCATTCTCTTGCTTGTATGGCTTCAGGAAAGAGGATGGGGAGAATGAAGACAAAAGAAAAGAATGCTCCTAATTTCACCATGGAATGGTGTTCTTTATCTAAAAGGCATCCAAGCAGTCAAAATTCAATCAGATGGGCAATGTGAGGCTATGTACTTCATAAGAATATAAATGGAGGGAAGTTGATATTATGTACAAAACAATTAAGTTATATCCCAGCGCCGTTCAGAGAGAGTAGCATATAAAAATCAAGATTCTTAAAAATCAATCAATACTTTTCTGTTACATCTTCAGCACTGAGGCAATGGAAGAGAAATAATTTGTGATGCCAAAGAAATATGGGTGAACAGTTTATTCTCAGTTTAGTATTAAGTGTTTCTTCACTGAAAACGTGGAAAGGCATTTGAAAAATTTTTGATCCAAGTCAAGAGAGAAATAACTAAAATGTGCTAATGACCACTACTCATCATCACTAGTTCTGAAAATGTACCCTTTTAAAACCAAACAAGCATGAGAAATACCAGTTACGCAGCTCTTTAATTTTGTATTTCAGTTTTGAGAGAGCAGGGGTAACACAACAATGTTATTTGATAAATCTCTGACCAAAGAAAATAAGCAAATTAAAACTACTGGTGGCAGGCAAAATAGGGTGGTTTTGAAAATGTCTAACAATAAAGGAAAAGCAGCTGCATTTGTGCCAACAGTTTTGGAATTTTCATCAACATGTGACCCTTCCAGTTTCCTAGAGAAGGCAGAACCACACGAGTTAAAAAAAAGACTATATATGTGAGCTTGCTGATTGTTTCCAGATTCCTGAGAAAGCTATAGCAGAGCTGCATGATATTGGCTTATGCAGAAGCACTCAGATTATTTTTAATATTTCTTTTTCTTGCATGTGCTGAACATTTTTCCCCCTCCATGTTCTCCTTTGTAATTTCCCTTCCATTTTTTGTTTAGAAAATCTTGCACTGAGTGGAATTCAAAATTCCATACTTTAGACTGAAATTACAGATAAAGTCTGATGGAAGTCTATACCAAAACCTCATATGAAAAGGCACGCATATTATGAAAATTATGCTTTTTGCCCATCCATGTTTAAACCTGACAGTTAGGGCCAGCTTCTAATTTTTGGTTTTTACTTTTTCTTGTCTTACCATACTTCTAGATGTCTTTGAATGGAATAAAAATTTTAAATAGCATCATTGCGTGTAAAAAAAAAAAAGATCAGAAATTAAGGAATCATTCAGACAAGTGCTGTATTTTTGATTTTTGTCAGCTCCAGGCTGGATAATTCATTGGGCAGTGTAGCCTCTTTACACATTCAGGTGACTCCCAAATTTCATTTCTGGGTCTTTCTAGACATCCCCACCTGTCATGTCTAAAATGTAGAGGAAATGTCACAGACAGAACATTCAGGGTTCATCAGAGGATTCACTATAGGCTGCATTTCTCACTGACCAAGGATGCACAGAATGAGTTCTAGGATCCAGTTTAGTCAGGGAGATTAAGGACAGCTTCGTTAGTGGACTTATGTTGGGGAAATTAAAATTATTCTTTAATTATATCTAAAGATTTAGACTAGTCAGGAGATGTGGATTGCAAGATGAAATGAATTTAAGTTACTTGGGCAATGCTTGAACTCTGTTTCACTCACATTTAGACAACCATTTTGGGCACCTAAAAATTGGCCTTCAGTGACGTCAGCTGCTCCCAGGGTTCCACTGTGACTCAGAATATTAGACAACTATTTAGGCTAGTGGGCACCCTATAACAGATAAGGGAAAAACTTTGCTGACTGGCTGAGCTGGCAATAGGCTTAGCTCATAATTCACCCAAAGAGGAAGAAAACAAATCAAGGATGGCTCTTGAGTACTATTAGCTTTTTTTTTTTTTTTTTTTTTTTTTTTTTTTTTTTTTTTTTGAGAACTACATCCTCAGGTGAAATATGTATTTTTATTTTATCATTCTGAAAAGGGGTTTCTCTGTGTGCCTTTCCCAAAATAAATTGTCCAAAAAAATTAGTGCTTTTTTAAACATATCTGAATATTTTTGAATTTTATTTGAATCATTCATTTTACTGGTTTGTTCATCCCAAACCAATCTATGATTTGGGAAACTGATTTTTTTATGTCATGTAGAAATTATTCTAAGTCATGCCTTCATCAAAATACTTTTGGTTTTACATCTGTCAGTCCAGATTTTGCACCTCTTAAGGAGTCTTTCCTTGATAATTTATGTTTCACAAACTTTAGAAACAGAAAAAAAGGGGAAAATGTCTTGGTGTATCATAGCACACTGGTTTTTGTATTTTAGCCTTATTTTCATGACTCGAGTGTGACCCAAGGCAAGTTTTATACCTGTTCTAATTAGATGTATAGATGTGTATAGATGACTACTTCTATACTTTTTCTCAAATTCTCATAACTGAAGCTTGTAGCTCATAAGATAAAAAAATTTGAGAGACTTGCATATGTTTAAAATAAGCTAAGTCACTAATTGATAAGATTATGGGCCACTAAGTTGGTGGGGTGGAAAAAAAAAGAAAAAGAGAGCAGAGGAAGAGAAAAGAGAAGAGAAGAGAAGAGAAGAGAAGAGAAGAGAAGAGAAGAGAAGAGAAGAGAAGAGAAGAGAAGAGAAGAGAAGAGAAGAGAAGAGAAGAGAAGAGAAGAGAAGAGAAGAGAAGAGAAGGAAGAAGAAAAGAAAAGAAAAGAAAAGAAAAGAAAAGAAAAGAAAAGAAAAGAAAAGAAAAGAAAAGAAAAGAAAAGAAAAGAAAAGAAAAGAAAAGAAAAGAAAAGAAAAGAAAAGAAAAGAAAAGAAAAGAAAAGAGAAAAGAAAAGAAAAGAAAAGAAAAGAAAAGAAAAGAAAAGAAAAGAAAAGAAAAGAAAAGAAAAGAAAAGAAAAGAAAAGAAAAGAAAAAAGAAAAGAAAAGAAAAGAAAAGAAAAGAAAAGAAAAGAAAAGAAAAGAAAAGAAAAGAAAAGAAAAGAAAAGAAAAGAAAAGAAAAGAAAAGAAAAGAAAAGAAAAGAAAAGAAAAGAAAAGAAAAGAAAAGAAAAGAAAAGAAAAGAAAAGAAAAGAAAAGAAAAGAAAAGAAAGAAAATAATCTGGGGCATCAGCATGGTCCCCATCAAGCAGAATCAGATGTAACTGCTAACAGATTTTATCCAAAAAGATCTTACAAACTTTTGACAAAGAGGCTTCTGTGAGTTCCAAATTAGGTATGCTACCTTTGGAGAAAAATGTATGCATAATAAGGCTGAGAAATTTAAGGTGTGATTTTTCCAGAGTATCATTGATATAAATTGCTTTCTGTGAAATCCTATGCATTAAGTAACCAATCAGTATACGCAATACTTTAACAGAAGGGTAATAATGAAGACAATTTTTATTTACACTACCTTTCTGGAAGTCTTGAGAAACCCTTTTTCACAGAAACACAGGGCAGGAGGAAGTTTCTTTTTTAAAGTCTGCACTGACATAATTCTTTCTGATTATTAAATTGTATGGAATTCACCCTACTGCAAGCATCTGAAATACCATATTCACCAGGCCAAGAGTTTCATGTCTATTGTACTGTCCTGCCTTCTTCCAGTGCAATGGAATTTACAGAAAACTGGTGCCTTAAGAGGTGGAATGACAATACCTTCTTTCCTTCATCTCTCACTTGGAAATATTTTGCTCTGACTTTTACAATTCTAATGACATTTTCAGTTGATAATGCATAATAGACAAAAATAAATATATTCATTCCATAAAATGTTTTTTATCCTAAACTTGACTGTCTCATTTGGTTGTTAAGGGCAATCAGATTGATCTATGCAAAAGTGTCCATCTTAATCCTGCCAAAACTTCAGACTTTCTTTGTTAAATCCAAGGTAGCACAATACTAATATGCTGAGATGAAAATTAGAATGAAAAATAGAAGTATAAATATTTACAGGAGTTTTTAAATTTTTTCTGGTTTGTTTGTGAAATTGGGTTTTTTCCCAGTTTCCTGATTGACTAGTATGATTCAAGTGCATCTTTACTGTAGACCTCTTGAGTGGAGCATTCCAGCTCTGGAGCCCTGAGGCCACACAGAGCTTCCAAGATTTACAATTTCTATCTCGTTCTTCCTGGAATATATCTCAGTTTCCAGAATGCCCAACTTAACATTTCCTCCAATTCTGCTTCTGGAACTCCAATGGGATCAAAGACCTTATCTTCCTTCCCATGGCCATCACTGATGAAATTAAGCCCAAATCTGATGCTGAAACCATACTACTCAGTTTGTAAGATTTCTAAGTCCAGAGATTTTGACATGAATTATAGTTCTCCTTCATTCCTTCTACTGGGTGAAATGTGACAACCCAAGTAGCTTTCAGAATTCCAGTTTTAACTGGAAGATGTTTTGTCAAAATGTGTTCAAAAAAGTTTCAAGGTACATGTGACAAATTATAATAGGTTAATTTAATAAATCCACATTAATAAGTTAAGGAGTGGCCAAATTAAGATCAGCTATCAGTGTAACAGTTAATACCTTGCTGTATTTTCAGGATGAATTCATGTCCTCCTGGTGAATCCTTTAAAATGACTATTTTGTGACTGTGAACACCTGCAATTTTAACAGAAGAGTGAGTGCCTAACTTCCAAAACTCATTCTAGGATAAGTCAGAAATAATAAGAATTCACTAGAACTCTTATATCAAGGCTGGTAGATAATTTTCTATGTGAGTTGACATGGCTTGCTCAGAAAACTGTTTTCTGACAGAACAAAAAACATTCATTGAGTATTTGGAGAATAAGAAAACACATATGTATTTTTCTCAGTAAAATCTGAATTTCATGTCAAAATTTACGCTATCTTTTTAAAAATTTTATTTTCCATTAACATATAAGCAATCAGATTCCTTTTAACTCAGAGTTTTGAGAATTAGCTTTAAACATTTTATCTACTAAATAGCTCACCATTTCCCTGTCTTGCTGCCACACTGTCTTCCTTGTTAAAGCAACAGGACCGAAGTTCACTTTTTCAAAAGGATCCTTTTGTAAGGCATCACACCAAGGACAAAATGATCCACACAACTCATGTAAAGCAGGACTGAGCTTAAAGCTTTCAATTTTTTGGTCTAATAGTTATTCCTTACTTGCAATTAAGTTGGGTGTCAGAAATGAAAGATTACTTTGAAGGTGAGATGGATTACTGACAATGAGCTTGCTGTGCTTAACGCTGTTCCTGTACACTGATATTTAGGCTGCTTTTATTTTTTTACTTCCTTTAACATTTTTCAGAATCAGAAAAAAATGTAATGTATTATCTCTCTGCCTACCTCTTCAGCTGTGTCTGGTTTGGTGACTGCCATAAAGAGTCAACAGGGTTTAAACCATGAAAGATTCAGGGGAAAATGTTCTTAACACCTATTAATTTTCCAGCCATTCTTTACCAGTGAACACATCTTTAAAGAAACCATACAGTTTTGGGGGATGCGGGCAGTTTGTCTGTTCTTTTCTGTACCTGACTTATAATGTTGAATTTCTTTTAAAGTAAAATGAACTCATTTATGTCATTGGAAGACTTGACCTGAACATCAGTAGCTTTTTATTTTTTAGTATAGCTCTGAAATGCAAAACTGTGTGAAAAAGATGCAGAACTAATCAGTTTTAATTTCTTCTATGATGGATTGATGCAACAAGGCAGCAAAGCAAGAAGCCGTAGCTACCCTCCTGTGAGACATCAGGGGAGTATTATATATCTTCTACGGGATATTTGCAATATTAAAGTAATTTGGCTATCTTGTAAGAAAGTAGAATGTTTTCTGTCCTGCATTTACTAAACAATGTATATTTGTACTGCTTGGCTGCAAAGTACTGTAAAACAAGTACTTGTTTTATAACAAACTCTGTAAAACCAGAGTTTGGGTTACAGTTACCTCCATGCAGTATTCCTGAAATTAGTGTGCTTTCCTTCTCCTCAGGCTCTTGCTCTGCTGTCTAGGTTGGACCTCTCCTCTCATTGTGTACTTTTCCTAATTTAACTGAATATTATAAATGCACACATTCATGTGTAAATTACTACATGGGAGCACGACTCCTTTCATGTCTGGTATTTTGCCACCAATATCAGTGAAGTTTGTAGCAGACCTTTCCAGAGAAAACAAGAGGACAACCAGGACCACTACTGATCATATTTTCCTTGCTGAGGTGAATATAATTTTTAAATGGGCCACAGCATATACTATGAAAGTCTGGCATTTGGATAACTAACTTTTCATTGAGATGAAGGTTTAAAAAGAAATACTAAGAAATGTGATGATTAATATTGATGTATTCTTTCCCCATTTGATGACACATCCTGTACATTTGAGTGTGTACATGTATACAAATGGAATGAAGTATCTGCTAAACTAGGAAATCTATCTTAGCTTATCTGATACTTCTACTGATAATTACATTTTTACATAAAAACTGATATCTTATATAGCTTGCCTAACTTTTTCTAACATTTCTAGAAATCTACCACATGTGTGTTCCTAGTTGTGATTTAAATGTTATTTCATATCAAATTGCCTCATGGGTGATTCCTCTTCTTTTCAAAACAACTTCTATTTCAAATTGTTTAACAGCTCAGGTCAGGATGCCAGAGATTTCTAGACACATGAGAAATACAATTTTTTCAAGGGTAAAGGTTTTAGTTTCCTAAGTAAAAATTGTGAAGGTTGACCATTGCAGAATATATGTTTTGCTAGTGTTCTTCCATTATGCATTAATTGTGTATGTGGGATACACCTCTAAGGATTGCTAACCATGACAATGAAACTAGTGATTTGACAGAACACAATAAAAAGAATAATTAAGAGAAGAAGACAACACATTTGGAAACCCCCAAAAGAAATTAAGTTTTTATTTCCTACCTCTTTTGAGATCATGAATTGTTTTTAGATATTTTAATAATCATGCAATCTAACTGGTAGCCATCTGATGAATCCATGCAGTAGCTTATTCAAGCTTATTGATGGGGTTTTTTTAATTTTTATTTATTTTTAATTTTTTTTTTTTAATTTTGTAAATAGAGAAGGAAGTGCTTGATTCCACTTTAGTACATGCTGCTTACTTAAAATTCCGTAATTGTATTTGGCTTTCTTTTTTGAAATCTTGTTATGATTCTAAATAAATTCTGTTTCTGAAGTGTGTGTGTGCATTTTGTGTCTGAGCATTTTGTGGCTGCTGGAAGACTCCTCAGAACAAATTAATAAGGAATTTAAGGATTGTTTGTGTACCCGAGACTGAAAAGCTGAGGGCTAATAGTAACTCGTTAAGCATTTGTATTTAGAGCAAAATGCTTGCGTTTCTCTTATTGTGTTTGAAGCAATATTATTTGAATGTCTCTGGGCTGCTCTTCAAGTGAAGTGCCTGTGGCAGTTTAGAAACTGCCACAGACCTACACAGAGCAAATTCAAGGGATTGTTTTTCATAATTCTGCACTGTCAGGAAGATCAGACAACATTTTCAGACAGAGATGCAAGGGCAATCCTTATCTATACACAAGAATTATTGATTCTGCTGATGCATATTTGACGCTTCTCGGAATTTTATTTTTTTGTCGACAGATATTAGTTGATGTGAGACGCACCATGTGCTGCAATTCAACAAAAATACCCCACACCTCAGTGGTCAAGAGCTCATGTTCGATGGACATCTGTGGCAAGTACTGTACCTCAGGGCCCAGAGTGGAATTGGTGTTATTTAATATCTTCATTTATAACATAGATGAAGGGATTGAGAGCACCCTCCACAAATTTTCAGACAACCCCAAGCTGAGCAGTGCTGTTCACACTCTTGAAGGATGGCATGGCATCCAGAGGGTACCGCACCTGGGCAAGGGCAAGCCCCAATATCAACACAGGCTGGGAGATGAACACATCAAGAGCAGCCCTGTGAGGAGGACTTGGAGTTGCTGGTGAATGGGAGTCTGGATGTGACCCAGGAAAGTGCACTCACAGCCCAGAAAGTAAATTTTATCCTGGGTTGCATCAAAAGACAAAAAGGAACAAAATGGGGAAAAGGACAAAACCGGGCTGGCCAGGGACAGGAGTGGGATGGTGTGGCAAAGCTTGAGGAAGCAAGCATTACTGGAATGGCTCAATCTGCTCCATGAGGTGCCAGCTACGAGTGATGCATGATACAATTGTTCTCCATTCACTGGCCAGTGCTCAGCTGGTCTCCAAGCAGCAATCCACAGCTGCTGCCAATTTCCCCCCCTCTCCGTCCATATATGCAGGGCATAATGTGGAATCTCTCTTTGGCCTGTTCAGGTCAGCTGTTCCCTAGATTCTTGTGCCTGCTTGTTGACAGGACATGGAACACTAAACAGTCCTTCATTTAGAATAAGCACTTCTAGTCAACAACTAAAATATTGGTGTGTTATCAACATCAGTCTTATACTGAGTCCAAAACACAGGACTCTACCTGCTACTCTACTAGGAAGAAAATTAACTCTATCCTAACCAAAACCAGGACAAGTGGAAAATTATGCTAGATTTTAATTTCCCAGTAAGGATAAGATTTTACTTTGAGTCATCACTTTCTAGATTGTCTTAATATATTGTCATTTTTATATTGTGAAAATAAAAACAATGGATGCATTATGAGAGATTTGATCTGTCAAGAGTTTATGGAAGAGGTGTTTAGAGAGCTCTGTCTCCTAGCCAGCAGGGTTAAAGGTGGTCATGACTGTATATGTAGCAAAATTAATTTTCCTTAATTCTCAGCAATTTTCCAAGTTTTCTATCCCCTTTTTGGTGTCTGGAAAGAAAGTATAAAATGGTCCTGCCCCTTCTTTTCAGTATTTTAGTTTCATACAACAGTGCTTCTGCTGTCTGGAAATCTTATCTGTGATAACAGCTAGGACTACCTATCATCAGGCATTTATTCAGCTTTATTAATATGATATGAGATTTTTGTTATTTTTTCCCTGTTTAAGTTCTTCTAAGACTTATTTGCTGGCATAGGCAAAAACGCTGTTTTTAAAATGCAAAGGCAATTCCAGAAAACAAAAAAACCTCCCAAGTTCCATCAAAACCCAGCCAAAACCAAAATATACCTTAAAAAAAAATTGGGCAGTGCATATGAGCCCCATTTTTCATAAAACATTTATGTTTGACATTTTTCAAGGACTGTGTTATCTTTCTGTACTCACTGCCTTGTGTTTCAGAATACCAGGAGACAGAATTTGTACATCATGTTTGGAGCTTGAAAAAAAACTCCTTAGGGGTGAAAGCATATCCAGGTGATACCAGGGAAGTGCTAGAAGCAGCAGTCTCAGGGTCAGAAGAAAATATTTTGTTAACCTTTTCTATCTCTTCTGTAGCTGCTGAAACTCTTTAGGCATGTTACAAAAGAGGAGGGACTTGTTGTTTGCTCTAATCTAATCAAGGGCAAAAGATGCAGTAGGATTGTACTTTCAGAGTTCAGATTATAAAGTTGTTTCTCATACCACAGTTTAGATTCAGGGCACAGTGATGGTTCTCTTGGGTTTCCTATCAAACAACAGACATTTGGCCTACAGATAAGAAAAAAACCCAAACATCTACTCTCCAAGAGGTGAATGACTTTTCCAGGAAAACGCAGAAAATCACTCCTTGGCTTTGTTTGTTTCACAGATGAGGAGCTGCACCACCCTGCAGCTGTGGGGTGAGTTCAGATGCAGTGCTAGGAGCTCAGAAGTGAGTTTGCAGGCTCTTTTCTTCTGGGAAAGCAAATACTCTTCCCTCTCACAGGTGGAAACATCTTCAGCAGATATGAAGAGGTCAGAACACAATGTCACAACCACTGCTGCAGACAGAAAACACCTCCAAGTTCATCCATGTACTTTTAGGGACCAAATATTAAGTGATAAATGTGGGTCTTGAACAACATAACTGAGGATTACAAGACAGAGAAATGTAAATTAAATCCATTGCTGTGACATCTAAATAGGTGTAGATTTGCATCTCACATGATTTAATGTTATTTCCAGTGAGATATTTCTGTACCAACAAGGAGTAAAACTGCACTTGAATTGTCAAAGCATGTTCATAGAAGTGCTGACATGTTATTAAAAAAATGCAAAAACCTAGAAATACCTTTTTTCTTTTTTTTTGATATGTGCCCATCCAAGAAAATCTCTTGGTATCTTTTTCCTTTGAGGAAAAATAAGGTTACTATTGGATCCACAATACTCACTTTGACCTAAAAGGAGGAGCAAAAGAAGAATATTATTTCAATAAATGCCTTTCAAAATATCAACCAAAAATTTCCTAAATTCTGTTACACTACTGAAAAAGAAATAAGGATAAAGAAGAAAGCAGTATATTTCAGTGACTTTGTAATGTTGCTTTTTTCCAACCTGAAAATGAAACTCGAGATAATCTCAGTAAAGAGGTAATATAAGAGTGGATCTTTATTTGAATGCCTTCAGGGGCAGTTATGGAAAGATGTCCACAAAAGCCCACCCTCCCAAGGATGAGTACATTTTTATAGGTTATAGGAAATTAACATAGTTGATAAAAAGCACCAATTAGGAGGACAAGCGGTGATGTAATCCCATCCCCCCACAGATCAAGCCCCTTCTCTGGAGTCCCCCCTCGGCACTGGCTGGGCTTTGTCCATGAAATGTGTCCCAAAGAGTTGTTGTAGGCCTTGGCTCCCAGGATGAACCAAGACAGCAGAGGGGCCCTGCACCTCCCAGGGCTTGGAGATCTGGAAGTTCTTTTGGTTTTTTGCCTAGGGAAAGGTCATGGAAAAATATTGAGAAAATCAGCCACCAGTACAATAGGCTACAGAGCTACAAATATATGTGTGAAGTAAAGAGGCAAAAACCAAATGGCATCAGTAATAGACAAATTGTTTCATCAAACTCTGTTTTAACTTTGCAATTTCCATATTGTGAAGGAATGGCTCATGGCAGAAATGAGAAAGGACAGAAACAGAAAAGACAAGAGAAGTCGGAGATCAGAGAGCCGGACTCCTGCTCTTAAAGACGGTTCCTATGATCAGAAGTATTACTCCCTGGAAATGATATCAGGATCTCCAGATTTATTCTTCCTTACTGGCTATTGTGAAAAGTTTGCTTCTGTTTTGCAGGTCAGAGTCTGTCTTGAGAGATGTTGCCTCTCTATTGCCTTTTGCTAGATCTGAAGGTCCTCCACTGTGCACCAGGCAATGATGTTCTGAATCTAAATGTGTCAAAACATCTTGCTGGATCACTATCAATTAAATAGTTAGAACATTTGTAACATAAGAGCTTTTCTTAAAAATGTTACTGTGACTGACACAAAATACTTACATTTGGGATTTCCCAGTGAAATCTTTAGGTTTTTGTGTGTTTACCTAACAGCTGAGGTCTGTGCTCTTGCGATTCCTCCATGAGAAAAAATTCCTCAAAGACAGCAGACAACAGGAGGACATTATGTAACTAAGCTACTTGAACTATAAATCAGGGTGCAGAATCTATGCAGTTGGAAAGAGTCTTGGAGGTCTTAAATAATCGGTATCCTGAGAAAAGAGAGAGAGGAAAAAAAAAGTGAATCATGACAGTTATACATTTACAAATATTTACACTTATTAAGTGACTCCTGTCTTTCACTCTTCTGTGCACCATTTCCTGATGGACCTGGCACTTAAACTGAACTGTTTCATGAATAAATAGATGGCCTCATCCTCATGTGCCTCCATCCTAATTCTGAAGTAAAAAATTGAGGTGTTCTGGTTAGATATTGTTAACATCTTTGTATTTTTTGAGTAGAAATGCAAATTATTTGCTACTTTATGCAAGCTATTAATAAAGAAGAAAATAGTACAAAAATAAAATAATTTAGTCAATGAAAAAATAAATTAATGTGAGCAAAAAACCCCTTGGCACTAGATTGATAAAAATGGTTAGCTGCTGCAGAAGTGACTGCTGGTCAAAGAGAACTCTTTAGTATAAGGTCAGAGCTATATACTTGCCTTTGAAGAGTCTGTACAGTAGATATTCTTCCTCAAGAACCTGCAGTGCCAAGGAGACTCAGTAAATCAGATTCAAAGAACTTTTATTTCTGAACTCTGAATAACTTGACCTTATGTCTTACTGAATTTAGTGGTGACTTACTAAAGCAGATTTGAAATAGCAAACAGCTAGACAAAGCATTTTTGACAACTGTCCTGCAAAAGCAAATTCATCAGAGATTTCTGTATGGATTTTGTTTTGTGTTGTGTTTGTTTGTTTCTTTCTTTCTTACTGGGGAATGTAAAGTTTATTTCATTGTAAGAGTGAGCTGATAAGGAAGAGACCAGATGTAACTTTAAATATCCAGTGCCCATCAATTCACTTTAACAGTGGATGTTGTCAAAATTACTTCTTCAGAAACTCCTCGGTGCTGAACTCCTCTGAAAGTCTCATCCTTAGAGAGCATTTCTTCTGTCAGTAATGGAAGCAAAACTTCTTGTTAATATGTGTACTTTAAGTATTCAGTCTAACACTCTGTCTTTTCAGAAACTTCACTTTGCATCTGACTTTCCTCTAACCTCATTCACTATTCTTCAGTGCAGGTTTGACATCATTCATATTTCATTGCGACAAGTTCTCTTAATTCTAATCCAGAATACTGCTTTAAAATGTCCTTCTATGTGATGGTTATCGAGTTTGGGAATCATCATTAATTTACTGTAACTTAATTCATTAGGATGAATGATATATACTTTTTAAATGACAGTAAAATATGTGGTCTTTTCCCAGGAATTAATATTTCTCTGGTGTCAGTATATCTTTTGATACATATCATATTTATATTCCTATTTGTTTTCCCTGGAAATCAATTGTACTGGATATGTTTGCTTTTAGTTCAGTACTCATTTGATTGGGCTGCATGAGAATCTCTTTCCTCAGATTTTTTAAGCTCTTTCAGAATCAAATTGTATTTGGAAATTATATGTTCAGAGGCACAAATAAATTTCATTGCATTCTGACAGACAGAGACAAATGTAAATGCACAATAAAGAGCTACAATTTCATATTGAAAATTATTACCAAGGTTACAATGGACATTATTATCAATTTCTTTTCTATATTATTACCTTCATGATGCAAGAAAGGTTTTTAATGTTTTCCTCATCCTACCCAAAACCAAGGAGTGCTGTCTGTAACTCTCTTGTTTAACTTCTCAGCCCACACTATCATGTTTTGTGCACTGGATTGGTGATAGTATTTTTCAGTCCAATTATTTGTGCAGCAGCAGCAGTACAGTGAGATACTCAAGAGCTCGACATGAAGTAGATGAGCAATTCAATTTTCTGCCTTCATTTTACCCTGACTCTGCTTTTGTCTACCAAAGACTTTGTCACGTCCTGTTTCTGTTGTGTTAACAGTAACCACAGTCACTACTTTACATCAACAACAGCATTAATGTTATATGAGAACAGTATGCCAGTAAGACTGAGTTTCCACTGTCAATCAACACCTGAGATAATAAAAATGTTGGTGAGGGAAATATGAGCAGAAGACATTCCTAGACAGGAAAATTGGTATCACATTTAGTTAGAAAGAAATTCAACCTGCAATAATAATAGGATGTTGCTGACTGAGGACTTCATCACTACAGGTAAAAGTGAGTGAAGGCACTCCTCATTTGAAAAATTTACTTATCCTAGGAGGGGAAAGGGAAGCAAAAGACTGAAAGGCTGAAATGAAAAAGTGAGGTAGGAAGAAAGTCAACCAACAAGATCTTGAAACAGAGTCAGGGAGGACAGACACTGTGGCTTTCTGCAGGAAAGGATATAAGGTCTTTCCCTCTTCTCTAGCCTTAAATGGCACCAAATATGTTGCATAACTTTCAGTAATATGAGCTTTTGACTTCTGGAATCAGCTCAAGTGTGTAAATTTCAGCAAACAAAATTAGTGTAATGAAGAATGGTATTTTCAGAATATTGACTGCCAGATGACACAACCAGAGCAGGTTCAGATGTAATTTTATAGCACTTTCAAGTCCATCTAATTCTGGCACCTGCATGACCATCACACTCCTCTTTCTAACTTCACTCTGCTCTGCTGCTTCCCAGTGTTTAGAAAGCCAAGGCCACTAGACAGTATGAAATTGGAAGAACACTAGTGCAGCCCAGTCCCCTGATCCAGATTCCCTCTCTAACAGTAGTGCAGTGGAAAGCAAAGCCAGAAGGAGAGCACCACGTTTTTAATGGCTCTGCCATGACTGCCTAACACACCTGTAAATCTGCATCCGCAATGACATACACTGACTTTGATTCAAAGTCCCTTCTTCTGAGCAGGGTTTTCAAAGTGATCATAAGATTCTGCCAGCTTCTGAAATCTTTATTGGCTAGCACCAGTAAAATGACTATGTAAAGTAGAGAGCGGAAGAGAATATGGCTTTTTGCTTCCAGATTCACTATTTGCATTTTTTTTCTTTCATTTTCCCCTCCCCCCCCCCCCCCCCCCCCATAGCTGCATGCACTGTCAACTGCTAAAATGATTTAAAACATTTAAAGAGCCAAATTCAATAACTTTTCTAAGGGCTCATGATGGAAAAATGATCTTGTCCTGCAGACAACCTCTTATAATGAGATTCAGCAAAAAGGCTACATTAGCACTGATGCAATAGAAATACAAGGAAAATGTCCTTGAAAACATCTGATTCTGTATGGAGGATGAAAATGCAGCAGCATTCTGAACTTATATGGTAGAAAATATCTAAGAAGAAACTCATCAACCAGAAAATAATTTGGATTTGGGGAAAGCTGAAGGACTCTGAGCTGCCCTAGAGGATAAGGACATGACTTGCCTCTTGCAGGAAAAATAGTGTGTGATTGTACCTGGTATGAAATACCATAAATAAATTTAGACAGAGATTGCACCAGTTGTACAGAGAACTTGAATTCATTTAATTTAAAGATGAATCAGCATTTCTAGAATGAAGGTTTAATAAACTTTTCCTGACAAATGTGGGATATTCTTGTGAAAGGTAATGCAGTTCTTAGAGCAGCTGCTTTTGCATTTCCCTGGAAAGACTACTTGCAGCTGTTCTCTGGAATTTCCTACACTGAGCAATGGTGTGGAGCATGGTGCCGAATTCAGCTGTATTGCAAAACTCGTCTCCTGGTGAGCTGTATCTCAGACAGCAAATGGAACAGTGTGGAGTCTTGTTCTCTGGACCACACCCAATCTGCAGGCAGCTTTTTCTCCAGATCGGTGTAGTTTCAAGCAAAGTTGTTATTGGGACTACTTTCTGGCCTGTACTAAATCACTGTCTGTGCCTGGGACTTGTTTCATCCACAGCTGAACATCTTCAGGGCCATAAAATTGTTTCCACTACATTGTGGATGGAATACAATGTGCATGGAAGTCCAGCCGATACACGATTTTCTCAGTAGCAATGCCTTCAAATTGTAATGAGCTGTAAACATCAGGAGTCATCTGAAACCCCTCGCTTATATCTCAGCTGAAAAATGAGCCCTTCAATACTTTGCACTAAGCTGAATCATTCAGTCAATAAGAGTGCCGCCTATTGAATCACCAATATTATTCCTATAGGAACCTTTTTTCTCCCTTATTTCACTGACCATGATTGTCTCAGCTTTGGAAGTTATCTGAGCATGTGCTTAAGACTTTCTCAAAGCTAAACACATGTTTAAGGACCCTTTCATATGCAGAGATATCTTGGAGACTGAAAATCGAGATTCAGAACTACAAATTTGTATACCAAAGTTGCATTGCTCCTAGCTATAATTTCATTATGTCAAAGTGGCTTATCAATAATTCAGTTGTTCCATTAGACATTAATAGAGTTAACTGAGTTAATACATGCATAATTTATCAGTCTATAAACGAAATAGTTTAAAATGCAATATTCAGACTTACTGTGGTTACAGCTTATAAAATGTGCTATCTATAATAGCTTAAAAACGTGCTGCCTGCATTTGCTCTGGAGCAGCCAGAACATGGAGTTGCTGTAAAGCAGCAGAGACAAAAAACTACCACACCCAGGGTCTGTAGACAAAAAGGGGGAAGACTGTTGAAGCCAGGTTGTATAATGCTGGTTGGAAGTGTGGGAAATGCAGACAGAGTAATATATCCAAAACTTGCTGTTGCATTACACTATTTTCAATTTAATCTTTTCCCCCACTTTATGGTTTTTAGGAAGAAATTACAGTCACATATAGGAGCTATGAATTCCTTTTAATCTGTGGGAAGCACTAGCCAAAACCCAAAATAACCATAAATTCTGCTACAACATGTACCTCCTACTAAGCAGTTCTGCATCTCATTGCACCATGTCTACAGAGGAAATGAATGAGACACATGAATCACACTTATGTCTTACACTAAGATAATTAAATACATGTGAGCTGCTGCGGATAAATAAATCTGAAACCTGAGTGGTTATTGATTCCAAAGTCTGAGGTAAGAGTTTGAGCATATGTTCTTTCTTTTAAACAAGCACAATCCTGAATTCTAAAAGTAACTTTGAATCTGAATGTTCATTAGACTTAAAATTGTTCTGTCATATATTCTGTAACTTCTTTATCCTATTTTCATATTTCAGATTGTGATCCTAGTTACTAAAACCAAAAGATGGGGTAACAAAGCATTTCACAATCTTTAAAAGTTACATTCAAAATTAGTTTAAAAATGCAAGCTGACATTTTAAAGGTGTGAAAGATGTTTCTATGCAGGGGTAGGAACAAATATTCTATACACCCTCAATTTTTTTGTGGTTTAGTTCTACTGAAATCTCCTTCAGTCTTCTTTTTTCTATCTCTTTCTTCCTCATTTTTTTCTTTTTATATTTCTGAATTAAGCTTTCATTTTGCTTTAAGTAAACAAATCAGGTGGATATTTTGGGGTTTGACAATACTAACTAGAAGCCACTGTTTAATACAGACAAAATGAAACCACAGACAAAATGAACCTGCTTTGGCTCTTTTCTGCTCATTTAAGTTCTTCTTGTTTATTCAACTAGGGAAGAAATCTATGAGACAAATTCACAGTGAAGTACATAGTTATTTGCTGTGACTTGCAATAGTGTTAGTTGTTAATGGGTTTTGCAGTCAGTAAGGAGCACTACAGGGGAAGCTTACAATGAAACTATCTGTGGTTCAGATACCTCTTTCAGTCACACATACACATTTACTCATTAAATAATAAAACGCCTAATCTAGTTAGTTTTGTTTGATTTTTACAGTTGGGTGACAAGGAATGAGCCACAGGGAGTCTAGGGAGACTAGACTTAAACTACAGCTATGCCATTGGTGCTCACGGGAAACAATCTGGAAATCTCAGCAGGGCTTGCCTGCGTTGGTCATCAGTAAACATCATTGGCACAAGCTCCTCAATGTCTTAGGTTAAAATCACATTTAAGTTGTGCATCTGTTAATTCTAAGGCAAAGAGATTCTGCAGAGCCACCTTAAAAATAATGAGAATAACCACAAGTACCTATTCCACCCAATCTTTTACTTTGCTACTAGGCAGTTGTTTTCATCCCTATTACTACTCAGGGCCAATGGAAACAGAACCCAGAGCAGCTGCATCTTTGGAATAGACTGACTGAAGAGCACCTGCTCCCTTATTTCTGCATAATGAAAGGAAGCACAGATTATTTTTTTGTAGTGAAAAACAGTTCAAAAAATTTAGCCAGCAAAGAAAGCTAACATCACCTAGATAGAGTTTAATTATTTTCTTTATGTTCTGGTAGAAAAACTACACTCCATTTTTTAGCTATGTCTTAAGAACTGTTTGGAAATTGTCAGTTGGCCAAATATAAAACCTCCTCTATGGATGAAACTGCAAGGGAGAAATAGGCCATAGTCATAAGCCAGAAAGTATTAGGTTGGTTTTTTGCTCTTTGGACCCACTCTGTGTTAAGTAACTGTAGGTTTTCCTACTTGTTTTATTTGACGATGCTACAACGAGGCAATATATCTAGGCAAGATAGTGTTTCAGGCAAGATAAGCTATCTGACAACCATAGAAAGCCAGTATCTGCTGTCTTTGAACAGGTGAATCCCTTATGAAAGTAAAGGAATATACAGAAATAGCAGGATGTGTATCCCATTCCTTCAATGAAAAGAAAAAATTTGATGCATGTTGAAAGTCCTAGTACTGGGCATTTATATCAACTGATGCATCTGTTCAAAGCTACATCTTGTGCTGAAGTCACCATAACGTGAAGGAGAACATAAGCGTCCTTTTTTCTTGTCCTCCACAAACAACTTATGTTGTCATAGCCAGAAAAGGTTCCTAGTTAAGGGTGGCATACAGCTGTTTTATTACAGACATTTCTGAGAGGAGTTTGACAGATGCAGGTTCTTTCAGTACCCTTGGCAAGAACAGCAGCAGTTTTAGAATTTTACTACAGCAGTGGGTTTAGTCCTGGCTTTGTACAAAGATGGGGGAAAATGTTTTGCAGAATTTTCATGCAGGTAATAAAATTACCCAGTAAAACAACAGCTTTTAGCATCTTAATTGCTGTCATCAATAGTGGTACTCAAGGATATAAGCCTATAGTATGTAGGGAGGGAAAAAGTGATGCTCAGAGCAAACTTCACAATGACCATAGAATGGACTTACAGGATGGTTGGGGTTGGAAGGGACCTTGAATGGGCATTTAGCCCAAATTCCCTGTCACAAGCAGGGACATTATCAAGTAGATCAAGTTGCTCAGAGCCTCATCCAACCTGATCTTGAATGTGTCCAGGGATGGGGCATCTACCACTTCTCTGAACAGTCTGTTGCAGGATTTCACCAATGTGATCATAAAAATATTTCTGATATCTAGTCTGAATCTAGACTCATTCAGTTTAAAACAATTATCCATTGTTCTGTTGTTGCATGCCCTGTTAAAAAGACTGCCCACTTAATTTTTCTTAAAAGCCTCCTTTAGGTACTGGAAGATTGCAATAAGGTCTCTTTGGAGCCTTCATGTCTCCAGGGTGGAAAATCCCAACTCTCTCAGCCTTTCATTATAAGAGAGGTGCTCCAGACGCTTGTCAGTTTTGTACCACTCCTCTGAACTCACTCCAACAGGTCCATGCCCTTCCTGGGCTAGGACCCCAGAGCTGGATGCAGGGTTCCAGGTGGAGCAGAAGCCCCTCCCTCCCCTGCTGCCCACGCTGCTTTGGAAGCAGCCCAGGACACGTTTGGCTTTCTGGGCTGGCAGTGCCCATGGCTGGGTCTCACCTCTCAGCCTCTCACCCACCAGCATCCCCCAGTCCTTCTCTCAGGGCTGCTCTCCATCTGTTCATCCCCCGCCCGAGCTGATACTGAAGTTCACTGTGATTTAGGTACAGCACCTTGAACTCGTTATTATTAAATCTCATATGGTTCCAATAAGTGCACTTCTGGAACTTCTTTAAGTCCCTTAGGACAGCATCATGCCCTTTGGTTATCTTACTGAATAATAAATTATTGCAAAAGAACACCATGCTCCTGGCAATGAATATTCATATGTTTTGGCTGTATTTTAGTCAGTATTTATACCTTTTGAACTGTCCACATAAGATCATTTGAAGATTTTCATATAATATCTAAACACTTTTTTCAGATATTTGATATTTGGCATTTGTGTAAAGTTTTCCATTCACCTCAGTGATACCTTGCCCTCATACATGGAACACTGTAGATCTGTGTGCCATATTAGGAATTAGTTTGCCACTGGAAGATTTTCCTCTTCAAGAAAATTGCATTAAAATAACTTCATTTTGTCTATTTATGTAATGTAAAGTACATATATTGATAAGCATTTTCTGTTACATAGTTAATATTTTTATCCATTTAAAATCCCACTTTTCCCTACAGATTCAGTCAGAGGTTCCAAAAAATACTCCTGAATTTGGACAGTCCGTTTCCTATTTCTGTGTCAGTCATGTTATACTAACATTAAATATAACAGTCCCTGAGACAGGATCTTTAATAAAACAAAATTCCTGAAAAGTACTACCATGGAAAACAGGCATGTTGACTTGGATAATTAATATATTTTTTATCTGTGCCAGGTAAAAGTGGTACATAAGTAATATATTTCATTCATAATAAATTAGAGTAATGCCATTATAATTGCTTTCATTTCAGACATGAAAATGGGCAAGGATAAACATATGGAGCCTGGGTATGAAGTACTGGAGAAGTGACAAATTACTGAAAAGTGTATAATATAGAGGACATAGAGATTTTCCCAGACTCATCAAAGAGTCAGTACCCTCCAGGAAGTCTCTCAAGGATGCCTAGGCTGTGATACATCTGCTGTTTTAGGTTCCTGTGCTGCATCCAATATTCCTTGTGACCTTGTTGTTACTTTTGGAGCCTGCAATAGTACAATATTTGATTTACAATTGCAGCTTAACATATGCTAAGGCTTTCTTGACTTTCATCTATCATCTTCAGAAAAGCATTTGAAGGAGCACCTTTAGTTGAAATTTTAGAGAATGAAATCATTAAGATTCATATATCCACAAGTTTTAACCTAGCTTGGAACGTTGACCTTTATTTATTCAATAGGTAAGATTTCTCATTTTTGAGCATGCTTGGCCACAAAAACTGCTCTTGACTCTAATGTGGAGAAAAGTTATGTAAACTCTTTTTACTACAACTTTCTAAGTAGACATAAAGTCTAAGCAAATTATTCCAGTGGGGAACCTTGCTTAGGCTACGTATGTCAAGACTTCCTAAGTCTTCATTCAGGCTTGGTTTGGGGTTTTGAGTCAAACCCTGCTCATCACTCAGGACAGCACCAAGACTGGCACCACAATGCATCAGAACAGGAAACATCTCCACTGGCACTTCAAGCTTCCAGGATTTCCCAAGATAAAAAAAAAAAAAATCCAGATGTCACTGAAGGTTGATATTGCACAAAACACAAAAAACATCATGTAGGAATCTTGATAACATCAAGATAACAAGAATCTTGATAATATCTCTTCAAAATTCAGAGGACTCTGTTTAGAATCAGTCCAGCAAACCTCTTGGTTTGCTTTTGCTATTGTTAGACAAAATCAGAAATGTTGACTTGGTGATTATATTAATTATGATGAAAAGAGCTGCCAATAGTCTAGCTAAACTGTGATGTGTCCTGTTCATGCAGTATCATTAGCCAAGCTGAGTGAATGCCACAACTCTTCACACAAATAAATTTTTTTACTAACAGTTATATTTTCAATCAATTTATTTCATCAATAAAGCCAGAGGTTGCAGCAACCCAGAGTAAAGCAGTACAACCTCCAATCATAATGCTAAGTTCTAATACTAACTCACTTATTAAGCTTATAAAAGATAGAAAGTAGAGAAGTAATACTAGAGCCAATATAACACTCGGGGAATTTTTATGTCCTTTTGTTTCCAACAAAAAGGTATTACAATTAGATATTCTATTCTATTCTATTTCTGGAAAGAAGTAATCACACCAAGTTAATAAACTTATAACAAATAGAGATTTATATGGCATCAATTTCAAAGCACTTAAACCAAAGAACATTAGCAGAAAAAGCTTATTTTACTAATACTACCCTCTGGTCAGAAACTAAGTCAGCATTGCTCTTTTCTCCATCAGTGCTGTAGATATCTGATTCTGTTGATGCTTGAATAGATGCAAACCAAAACAATCTCATCAAAACTTGCGAAAATCAGTAGTAAGAAAATAAAACAGGAATCAATGCAATGTCCTTCTAGAAGTCTGCCTACTGTTGTTTCATTGCCAAATTCCTTTTTACCTTCACTGTGACTCCTAACAAATGTCTTAGTCTTTTCCTCTTGACTCCTAAATTCCTCTTTCTAAATGCCAAGAGGTACCAGATGATTCCAGGAAATAACATAATTCACTATCATTTTGTCTTCTAATCACCTTTAAAGCCAGTTAAAAAATCATCTTCTAGATATTTTTGGTTTTTAGTGTTGTTTATTTGTTTGTTTTGAATGATTACAAGATGGTCTTATGTCTACACACACAACTGCAATAATCATAGGCTTCAAACCTTTAAGAACAGGCTTTCATAGCCTTCATTGCCTAAGTCTCTACCATTTTCTTCACCTCATCAGAAAATGATCTCTGCTACTTTGAATCGAAAGTCTAAGACAAAGATCATGTTCTAACCAATACCAGACTTGTATGGGAGGATTTAAATTAAAACCCCAGGAAAAAAACCCAGCAATACCAAAATCACGTGTTGGTGGTGTACCTGATGTATACCCTAAGAATACTATAGAACTAGAATGCTCTATCTTTGCTCAAATACCTATGTATATCTCTCTGCAAACTCGTGGTATATAATTTTAACTGTCTTTGGGCTAAACAAAAAATCTAAGTGAGAACAATAAGCACGTGCCTTGTGCTAAATCCGTAGCATTTCTAACTCCCTGCAGCAACTCCTCTATAATCACTTTTTTGAACAAGCTTGTCTGAT
>NW_026990135.1:0-26696 GCF_036417665.1 Passer domesticus | reverse complement strand
ATTTCCTTTCGGGCCGGGAAACGAAATCTTGCAACCCAGGAAAGGAAGGCTTACAAACGCTCAGGAAAGGAGATACGATCAAACGAAATGCAACTGAAAAAATCCAAAAAAACCAGAACTTTTGGAGATTTAGTGACTACAAGAAAATGGATCAGGAAGATATGAGGTGCAGTGCAAAGGGCCAAAACATGGCAAAACGAAGCGGACAGATGTTGCAAAAGATCAGGGAGCAAGACAGAACTTTGATGGGAAGATATGAGTCACATGGCATGGATACTGAAAAAACAAAAAAAAATTTTTGCCCAAGTCAAAAGCATCAAAAGTCCTGGGATGCCGTCAAGAGCAGGGACATGGACCACGGATAGCCCAATTGGTCCCCATTGAAATCGCAAGATTTCGTTTCCCGGCCCGAAAGGAAATTTCATTTCCTTTCGGGCCGGGAAACGAAATCTTGCGACCCAGGAAAGGAAGGCTTCCAAACGCTCTGGAAAGGAGATACGATCAAACGAAATGCAACTGAAAAAAACCAAAAAAATCAGAACTTTTGGAGATTTAGTGACTACAAGAAAATGGCCTGGGAGGAAATGAGATGCAGCACTAAAGAAAAAGAGATGCCAAAACTAACCTGACAGATACTGCAAAAGCAGGGTAAAATATCAAGGAGGAAGACATATCTCGGAGGGGAAAATATGAGTCACATGGCATGGACACTGAAAAAACAAAAAAAAATTTTTGCCCAAGTCAAAAGCATCAAAAGTCCTGGGATGCCGTCAAGAGCAGGGACATGGACCACGGATAGCCCAATTGGTCCCCATTGAAATCGCAAGATTTCGTTTCCCGGCCCGAAAGGAAATTTCATTTCCTTTCGGGCCGGGAAACGAAATCTTGCGACCCAGGAAAGGAAGGCTTCCAAACGCTCTGGAAAGGAGATACGATCAAACGAAATGCAACTGAAAAAAACCAAAAAAATCAGAACTTTTGGAGATTTAGTGACTACAAGAAAATGGCCTGGGAGGAAATGAGATGCAGCACTAAAGAAAAAGAGATGCCAAAACTAACCTGACAGATACTGCAAAAGCAGGGTAAAATATCAAGGAGGAAGACATATCTCGGAGGGGAAAATATGAGTCACATGGCATGGACACTGAAAAAACAAAAAAAAATTTTTGCCCAAGTCAAAAGCATCAAAAGTCCTGGGATGCCGTCAAGAGCAGGGACATGGACCACGGATAGCCCAATTGGTCCCCATTGAAATCGCAAGATTTCGTTTCCCGGCCCGAAAGGAAATTTCATTTCCTTTCGGGCCGGGAAACGAAATCTTGCGACCCAGGAAAGGAAGGCTTCCAAACGCTCTGGAAAGGAGATACGATCAAACGAAATGCAACTGAAAAAAACCAAAAAAATCAGAACTTTTGGAGATTTAGTGACTACAAGAAAATGGCCTGGGAGGAAATGAGATGCAGCACTAAAGAAAAAGAGATGCCAAAACTAACCTGACAGATACTGCAAAAGCAGGGTAAAATATCAAGGAGGAAGACATATCTCGGAGGGGAAAATATGAGTCACATGGCATGGACACTGAAAAAACAAAAAAAAATTTTTGCCCAAGTCAAAAGCATCAAAAGTCCTGGGATGCCGTCAAGAGCAGGGACATGGACCACGGATAGCCCAATTGGTCCCCATTGAAATCGCAAGATTTCGTTTCCCGGCCCGAAAGGAAATTTCATTTCCTTTCGGGCCGGGAAACGAAATCTTGCGACCCAGGAAAGGAAGGCTTCCAAACGCTCTGGAAAGGAGATACGATCAAACGAAATGCAACTGAAAAAAACCAAAAAAATCAGAACTTTTGGAGATTTAGTGACTACAAGAAAATGGCCTGGGAGGAAATGAGATGCAGCACTAAAGAAAAAGAGATGCCAAAACTAACCTGACAGATACTGCAAAAGCAGGGTAAAATATCAAGGAGGAAGACATATCTCGGAGGGGAAAATATGAGTCACATGGCATGGACACTGAAAAAACAAAAAAAAATTTTTGCCCAAGTCAAAAGCATCAAAAGTCCTGGGATGCCGTCAAGAGCAGGGACATGGACCACGGATAGCCCAATTGGTCCCCATTGAAATCGCAAGATTTCGTTTCCCGGCCCGAAAGGAAATTTCATTTCCTTTCGGGCCGGGAAACGAAATCTTGCGACCCAGGAAAGGAAGGCTTCCAAACGCTCTGGAAAGGAGATACGATCAAACGAAATGCAACTGAAAAAAACCAAAAAAATCAGAACTTTTGGAGATTTAGTGACTACAAGAAAATGGCCTGGGAGGAAATGAGATGCAGCACTAAAGAAAAAGAGATGCCAAAACTAACCTGACAGATACTGCAAAAGCAGGGTAAAATATCAAGGAGGAAGACATATCTCGGAGGGGAAAATATGAGTCACATGGCATGGACACTGAAAAAACAAAAAAAAATTTTTGCCCAAGTCAAAAGCATCAAAAGTCCTGGGATGCCGTCAAGAGCAGGGACATGGACCACGGATAGCCCAATTGGTCCCCATTGAAATCGCAAGATTTCGTTTCCCGGCCCGAAAGGAAATTTCATTTCCTTTCGGGCCGGGAAACGAAATCTTGCGACCCAGGAAAGGAAGGCTTCCAAACGCTCTGGAAAGGAGATACGATCAAACGAAATGCAACTGAAAAAAACCAAAAAAATCAGAACTTTTGGAGATTTAGTGACTACAAGAAAATGGCCTGGGAGGAAATGAGATGCAGCACTAAAGAAAAAGAGATGCCAAAACTAACCTGACAGATACTGCAAAAGCAGGGTAAAATATCAAGGAGGAAGACATATCTCGGAGGGGAAAATATGAGTCACATGGCATGGACACTGAAAAAACAAAAAAAAATTTTTGCCCAAGTCAAAAGCATCAAAAGTCCTGGGATGCCGTCAAGAGCAGGGACATGGACCACGGATAGCCCAATTGGTCCCCATTGAAATCGCAAGATTTCGTTTCCCGGCCCGAAAGGAAATTTCATTTCCTTTCGGGCCGGGAAACGAAATCTTGCGACCCAGGAAAGGAAGGCTTCCAAACGCTCTGGAAAGGAGATACGATCAAACGAAATGCAACTGAAAAAAACCAAAAAAATCAGAACTTTTGGAGATTTAGTGACTACAAGAAAATGGCCTGGGAGGAAATGAGATGCAGCACTAAAGAAAAAGAGATGCCAAAACTAACCTGACAGATACTGCAAAAGCAGGGTAAAATATCAAGGAGGAAGACATATCTCGGAGGGGAAAATATGAGTCACATGGCATGGACACTGAAAAAACAAAAAAAAATTTTTGCCCAAGTCAAAAGCATCAAAAGTCCTGGGATGCCGTCAAGAGCAGGGACATGGACCACGGATAGCCCAATTGGTCCCCATTGAAATCGCAAGATTTCGTTTCCCGGCCCGAAAGGAAATTTCATTTCCTTTCGGGCCGGGAAACGAAATCTTGCGACCCAGGAAAGGAAGGCTTCCAAACGCTCTGGAAAGGAGATACGATCAAACGAAATGCAACTGAAAAAAACCAAAAAAATCAGAACTTTTGGAGATTTAGTGACTACAAGAAAATGGCCTGGGAGGAAATGAGATGCAGCACTAAAGAAAAAGAGATGCCAAAACTAACCTGACAGATACTGCAAAAGCAGGGTAAAATATCAAGGAGGAAGACATATCTCGGAGGGGAAAATATGAGTCACATGGCATGGACACTGAAAAAACAAAAAAAAATTTTTGCCCAAGTCAAAAGCATCAAAAGTCCTGGGATGCCGTCAAGAGCAGGGACATGGACCACGGATAGCCCAATTGGTCCCCATTGAAATCGCAAGATTTCGTTTCCCGGCCCGAAAGGAAATTTCATTTCCTTTCGGGCCGGGAAACGAAATCTTGCGACCCAGGAAAGGAAGGCTTCCAAACGCTCTGGAAAGGAGATACGATCAAACGAAATGCAACTGAAAAAAACCAAAAAAATCAGAACTTTTGGAGATTTAGTGACTACAAGAAAATGGCCTGGGAGGAAATGAGATGCAGCACTAAAGAAAAAGAGATGCCAAAACTAACCTGACAGATACTGCAAAAGCAGGGTAAAATATCAAGGAGGAAGACATATCTCGGAGGGGAAAATATGAGTCACATGGCATGGACACTGAAAAAACAAAAAAAAATTTTTGCCCAAGTCAAAAGCATCAAAAGTCCTGGGATGCCGTCAAGAGCAGGGACATGGACCACGGATAGCCCAATTGGTCCCCATTGAAATCGCAAGATTTCGTTTCCCGGCCCGAAAGGAAATTTCATTTCCTTTCGGGCCGGGAAACGAAATCTTGCGACCCAGGAAAGGAAGGCTTCCAAACGCTCTGGAAAGGAGATACGATCAAACGAAATGCAACTGAAAAAAACCAAAAAAATCAGAACTTTTGGAGATTTAGTGACTACAAGAAAATGGCCTGGGAGGAAATGAGATGCAGCACTAAAGAAAAAGAGATGCCAAAACTAACCTGACAGATACTGCAAAAGCAGGGTAAAATATCAAGGAGGAAGACATATCTCGGAGGGGAAAATATGAGTCACATGGCATGGACACTGAAAAAACAAAAAAAAATTTTTGCCCAAGTCAAAAGCATCAAAAGTCCTGGGATGCCGTCAAGAGCAGGGACATGGACCACGGATAGCCCAATTGGTCCCCATTGAAATCGCAAGATTTCGTTTCCCGGCCCGAAAGGAAATTTCATTTCCTTTCGGGCCGGGAAACGAAATCTTGCGACCCAGGAAAGGAAGGCTTCCAAACGCTCTGGAAAGGAGATACGATCAAACGAAATGCAACTGAAAAAAACCAAAAAAATCAGAACTTTTGGAGATTTAGTGACTACAAGAAAATGGCCTGGGAGGAAATGAGATGCAGCACTAAAGAAAAAGAGATGCCAAAACTAACCTGACAGATACTGCAAAAGCAGGGTAAAATATCAAGGAGGAAGACATATCTCGGAGGGGAAAATATGAGTCACATGGCATGGACACTGAAAAAACAAAAAAAAATTTTTGCCCAAGTCAAAAGCATCAAAAGTCCTGGGATGCCGTCAAGAGCAGGGACATGGACCACGGATAGCCCAATTGGTCCCCATTGAAATCGCAAGATTTCGTTTCCCGGCCCGAAAGGAAATTTCATTTCCTTTCGGGCCGGGAAACGAAATCTTGCGACCCAGGAAAGGAAGGCTTCCAAACGCTCTGGAAAGGAGATACGATCAAACGAAATGCAACTGAAAAAAACCAAAAAAATCAGAACTTTTGGAGATTTAGTGACTACAAGAAAATGGCCTGGGAGGAAATGAGATGCAGCACTAAAGAAAAAGAGATGCCAAAACTAACCTGACAGATACTGCAAAAGCAGGGTAAAATATCAAGGAGGAAGACATATCTCGGAGGGGAAAATATGAGTCACATGGCATGGACACTGAAAAAACAAAAAAAAATTTTTGCCCAAGTCAAAAGCATCAAAAGTCCTGGGATGCCGTCAAGAGCAGGGACATGGACCACGGATAGCCCAATTGGTCCCCATTGAAATCGCAAGATTTCGTTTCCCGGCCCGAAAGGAAATTTCATTTCCTTTCGGGCCGGGAAACGAAATCTTGCGACCCAGGAAAGGAAGGCTTCCAAACGCTCTGGAAAGGAGATACGATCAAACGAAATGCAACTGAAAAAAACCAAAAAAATCAGAACTTTTGGAGATTTAGTGACTACAAGAAAATGGCCTGGGAGGAAATGAGATGCAGCACTAAAGAAAAAGAGATGCCAAAACTAACCTGACAGATACTGCAAAAGCAGGGTAAAATATCAAGGAGGAAGACATATCTCGGAGGGGAAAATATGAGTCACATGGCATGGACACTGAAAAAACAAAAAAAAATTTTTGCCCAAGTCAAAAGCATCAAAAGTCCTGGGATGCCGTCAAGAGCAGGGACATGGACCACGGATAGCCCAATTGGTCCCCATTGAAATCGCAAGATTTCGTTTCCCGGCCCGAAAGGAAATTTCATTTCCTTTCGGGCCGGGAAACGAAATCTTGCGACCCAGGAAAGGAAGGCTTCCAAACGCTCTGGAAAGGAGATACGATCAAACGAAATGCAACTGAAAAAAACCAAAAAAATCAGAACTTTTGGAGATTTAGTGACTACAAGAAAATGGCCTGGGAGGAAATGAGATGCAGCACTAAAGAAAAAGAGATGCCAAAACTAACCTGACAGATACTGCAAAAGCAGGGTAAAATATCAAGGAGGAAGACATATCTCGGAGGGGAAAATATGAGTCACATGGCATGGACACTGAAAAAACAAAAAAAAATTTTTGCCCAAGTCAAAAGCATCAAAAGTCCTGGGATGCCGTCAAGAGCAGGGACATGGACCACGGATAGCCCAATTGGTCCCCATTGAAATCGCAAGATTTCGTTTCCCGGCCCGAAAGGAAATTTCATTTCCTTTCGGGCCGGGAAACGAAATCTTGCGACCCAGGAAAGGAAGGCTTCCAAACGCTCTGGAAAGGAGATACGATCAAACGAAATGCAACTGAAAAAAACCAAAAAAATCAGAACTTTTGGAGATTTAGTGACTACAAGAAAATGGCCTGGGAGGAAATGAGATGCAGCACTAAAGAAAAAGAGATGCCAAAACTAACCTGACAGATACTGCAAAAGCAGGGTAAAATATCAAGGAGGAAGACATATCTCGGAGGGGAAAATATGAGTCACATGGCATGGACACTGAAAAAACAAAAAAAAATTTTTGCCCAAGTCAAAAGCATCAAAAGTCCTGGGATGCCGTCAAGAGCAGGGACATGGACCACGGATAGCCCAATTGGTCCCCATTGAAATCGCAAGATTTCGTTTCCCGGCCCGAAAGGAAATTTCATTTCCTTTCGGGCCGGGAAACGAAATCTTGCGACCCAGGAAAGGAAGGCTTCCAAACGCTCTGGAAAGGAGATACGATCAAACGAAATGCAACTGAAAAAAACCAAAAAAATCAGAACTTTTGGAGATTTAGTGACTACAAGAAAATGGCCTGGGAGGAAATGAGATGCAGCACTAAAGAAAAAGAGATGCCAAAACTAACCTGACAGATACTGCAAAAGCAGGGTAAAATATCAAGGAGGAAGACATATCTCGGAGGGGAAAATATGAGTCACATGGCATGGACACTGAAAAAACAAAAAAAAATTTTTGCCCAAGTCAAAAGCATCAAAAGTCCTGGGATGCCGTCAAGAGCAGGGACATGGACCACGGATAGCCCAATTGGTCCCCATTGAAATCGCAAGATTTCGTTTCCCGGCCCGAAAGGAAATTTCATTTCCTTTCGGGCCGGGAAACGAAATCTTGCGACCCAGGAAAGGAAGGCTTCCAAACGCTCTGGAAAGGAGATACGATCAAACGAAATGCAACTGAAAAAAACCAAAAAAATCAGAACTTTTGGAGATTTAGTGACTACAAGAAAATGGCCTGGGAGGAAATGAGATGCAGCACTAAAGAAAAAGAGATGCCAAAACTAACCTGACAGATACTGCAAAAGCAGGGTAAAATATCAAGGAGGAAGACATATCTCGGAGGGGAAAATATGAGTCACATGGCATGGACACTGAAAAAACAAAAAAAAATTTTTGCCCAAGTCAAAAGCATCAAAAGTCCTGGGATGCCGTCAAGAGCAGGGACATGGACCACGGATAGCCCAATTGGTCCCCATTGAAATCGCAAGATTTCGTTTCCCGGCCCGAAAGGAAATTTCATTTCCTTTCGGGCCGGGAAACGAAATCTTGCGACCCAGGAAAGGAAGGCTTCCAAACGCTCTGGAAAGGAGATACGATCAAACGAAATGCAACTGAAAAAAACCAAAAAAATCAGAACTTTTGGAGATTTAGTGACTACAAGAAAATGGCCTGGGAGGAAATGAGATGCAGCACTAAAGAAAAAGAGATGCCAAAACTAACCTGACAGATACTGCAAAAGCAGGGTAAAATATCAAGGAGGAAGACATATCTCGGAGGGGAAAATATGAGTCACATGGCATGGACACTGAAAAAACAAAAAAAAATTTTTGCCCAAGTCAAAAGCATCAAAAGTCCTGGGATGCCGTCAAGAGCAGGGACATGGACCACGGATAGCCCAATTGGTCCCCATTGAAATCGCAAGATTTCGTTTCCCGGCCCGAAAGGAAATTTCATTTCCTTTCGGGCCGGGAAACGAAATCTTGCGACCCAGGAAAGGAAGGCTTCCAAACGCTCTGGAAAGGAGATACGATCAAACGAAATGCAACTGAAAAAAACCAAAAAAATCAGAACTTTTGGAGATTTAGTGACTACAAGAAAATGGCCTGGGAGGAAATGAGATGCAGCACTAAAGAAAAAGAGATGCCAAAACTAACCTGACAGATACTGCAAAAGCAGGGTAAAATATCAAGGAGGAAGACATATCTCGGAGGGGAAAATATGAGTCACATGGCATGGACACTGAAAAAACAAAAAAAAATTTTTGCCCAAGTCAAAAGCATCAAAAGTCCTGGGATGCCGTCAAGAGCAGGGACATGGACCACGGATAGCCCAATTGGTCCCCATTGAAATCGCAAGATTTCGTTTCCCGGCCCGAAAGGAAATTTCATTTCCTTTCGGGCCGGGAAACGAAATCTTGCGACCCAGGAAAGGAAGGCTTCCAAACGCTCTGGAAAGGAGATACGATCAAACGAAATGCAACTGAAAAAAACCAAAAAAATCAGAACTTTTGGAGATTTAGTGACTACAAGAAAATGGCCTGGGAGGAAATGAGATGCAGCACTAAAGAAAAAGAGATGCCAAAACTAACCTGACAGATACTGCAAAAGCAGGGTAAAATATCAAGGAGGAAGACATATCTCGGAGGGGAAAATATGAGTCACATGGCATGGACACTGAAAAAACAAAAAAAAATTTTTGCCCAAGTCAAAAGCATCAAAAGTCCTGGGATGCCGTCAAGAGCAGGGACATGGACCACGGATAGCCCAATTGGTCCCCATTGAAATCGCAAGATTTCGTTTCCCGGCCCGAAAGGAAATTTCATTTCCTTTCGGGCCGGGAAACGAAATCTTGCGACCCAGGAAAGGAAGGCTTCCAAACGCTCTGGAAAGGAGATACGATCAAACGAAATGCAACTGAAAAAAACCAAAAAAATCAGAACTTTTGGAGATTTAGTGACTACAAGAAAATGGCCTGGGAGGAAATGAGATGCAGCACTAAAGAAAAAGAGATGCCAAAACTAACCTGACAGATACTGCAAAAGCAGGGTAAAATATCAAGGAGGAAGACATATCTCGGAGGGGAAAATATGAGTCACATGGCATGGACACTGAAAAAACAAAAAAAAATTTTTGCCCAAGTCAAAAGCATCAAAAGTCCTGGGATGCCGTCAAGAGCAGGGACATGGACCACGGATAGCCCAATTGGTCCCCATTGAAATCGCAAGATTTCGTTTCCCGGCCCGAAAGGAAATTTCATTTCCTTTCGGGCCGGGAAACGAAATCTTGCGACCCAGGAAAGGAAGGCTTCCAAACGCTCTGGAAAGGAGATACGATCAAACGAAATGCAACTGAAAAAAACCAAAAAAATCAGAACTTTTGGAGATTTAGTGACTACAAGAAAATGGCCTGGGAGGAAATGAGATGCAGCACTAAAGAAAAAGAGATGCCAAAACTAACCTGACAGATACTGCAAAAGCAGGGTAAAATATCAAGGAGGAAGACATATCTCGGAGGGGAAAATATGAGTCACATGGCATGGACACTGAAAAAACAAAAAAAAATTTTTGCCCAAGTCAAAAGCATCAAAAGTCCTGGGATGCCGTCAAGAGCAGGGACATGGACCACGGATAGCCCAATTGGTCCCCATTGAAATCGCAAGATTTCGTTTCCCGGCCCGAAAGGAAATTTCATTTCCTTTCGGGCCGGGAAACGAAATCTTGCGACCCAGGAAAGGAAGGCTTCCAAACGCTCTGGAAAGGAGATACGATCAAACGAAATGCAACTGAAAAAAACCAAAAAAATCAGAACTTTTGGAGATTTAGTGACTACAAGAAAATGGCCTGGGAGGAAATGAGATGCAGCACTAAAGAAAAAGAGATGCCAAAACTAACCTGACAGATACTGCAAAAGCAGGGTAAAATATCAAGGAGGAAGACATATCTCGGAGGGGAAAATATGAGTCACATGGCATGGACACTGAAAAAACAAAAAAAAATTTTTGCCCAAGTCAAAAGCATCAAAAGTCCTGGGATGCCGTCAAGAGCAGGGACATGGACCACGGATAGCCCAATTGGTCCCCATTGAAATCGCAAGATTTCGTTTCCCGGCCCGAAAGGAAATTTCATTTCCTTTCGGGCCGGGAAACGAAATCTTGCGACCCAGGAAAGGAAGGCTTCCAAACGCTCTGGAAAGGAGATACGATCAAACGAAATGCAACTGAAAAAAACCAAAAAAATCAGAACTTTTGGAGATTTAGTGACTACAAGAAAATGGCCTGGGAGGAAATGAGATGCAGCACTAAAGAAAAAGAGATGCCAAAACTAACCTGACAGATACTGCAAAAGCAGGGTAAAATATCAAGGAGGAAGACATATCTCGGAGGGGAAAATATGAGTCACATGGCATGGACACTGAAAAAACAAAAAAAAATTTTTGCCCAAGTCAAAAGCATCAAAAGTCCTGGGATGCCGTCAAGAGCAGGGACATGGACCACGGATAGCCCAATTGGTCCCCATTGAAATCGCAAGATTTCGTTTCCCGGCCCGAAAGGAAATTTCATTTCCTTTCGGGCCGGGAAACGAAATCTTGCGACCCAGGAAAGGAAGGCTTCCAAACGCTCTGGAAAGGAGATACGATCAAACGAAATGCAACTGAAAAAAACCAAAAAAATCAGAACTTTTGGAGATTTAGTGACTACAAGAAAATGGCCTGGGAGGAAATGAGATGCAGCACTAAAGAAAAAGAGATGCCAAAACTAACCTGACAGATACTGCAAAAGCAGGGTAAAATATCAAGGAGGAAGACATATCTCGGAGGGGAAAATATGAGTCACATGGCATGGACACTGAAAAAACAAAAAAAAATTTTTGCCCAAGTCAAAAGCATCAAAAGTCCTGGGATGCCGTCAAGAGCAGGGACATGGACCACGGATAGCCCAATTGGTCCCCATTGAAATCGCAAGATTTCGTTTCCCGGCCCGAAAGGAAATTTCATTTCCTTTCGGGCCGGGAAACGAAATCTTGCGACCCAGGAAAGGAAGGCTTCCAAACGCTCTGGAAAGGAGATACGATCAAACGAAATGCAACTGAAAAAAACCAAAAAAATCAGAACTTTTGGAGATTTAGTGACTACAAGAAAATGGCCTGGGAGGAAATGAGATGCAGCACTAAAGAAAAAGAGATGCCAAAACTAACCTGACAGATACTGCAAAAGCAGGGTAAAATATCAAGGAGGAAGACATATCTCGGAGGGGAAAATATGAGTCACATGGCATGGACACTGAAAAAACAAAAAAAAATTTTTGCCCAAGTCAAAAGCATCAAAAGTCCTGGGATGCCGTCAAGAGCAGGGACATGGACCACGGATAGCCCAATTGGTCCCCATTGAAATCGCAAGATTTCGTTTCCCGGCCCGAAAGGAAATTTCATTTCCTTTCGGGCCGGGAAACGAAATCTTGCGACCCAGGAAAGGAAGGCTTCCAAACGCTCTGGAAAGGAGATACGATCAAACGAAATGCAACTGAAAAAAACCAAAAAAATCAGAACTTTTGGAGATTTAGTGACTACAAGAAAATGGCCTGGGAGGAAATGAGATGCAGCACTAAAGAAAAAGAGATGCCAAAACTAACCTGACAGATACTGCAAAAGCAGGGTAAAATATCAAGGAGGAAGACATATCTCGGAGGGGAAAATATGAGTCACATGGCATGGACACTGAAAAAACAAAAAAAAATTTTTGCCCAAGTCAAAAGCATCAAAAGTCCTGGGATGCCGTCAAGAGCAGGGACATGGACCACGGATAGCCCAATTGGTCCCCATTGAAATCGCAAGATTTCGTTTCCCGGCCCGAAAGGAAATTTCATTTCCTTTCGGGCCGGGAAACGAAATCTTGCGACCCAGGAAAGGAAGGCTTCCAAACGCTCTGGAAAGGAGATACGATCAAACGAAATGCAACTGAAAAAAACCAAAAAAATCAGAACTTTTGGAGATTTAGTGACTACAAGAAAATGGCCTGGGAGGAAATGAGATGCAGCACTAAAGAAAAAGAGATGCCAAAACTAACCTGACAGATACTGCAAAAGCAGGGTAAAATATCAAGGAGGAAGACATATCTCGGAGGGGAAAATATGAGTCACATGGCATGGACACTGAAAAAACAAAAAAAAATTTTTGCCCAAGTCAAAAGCATCAAAAGTCCTGGGATGCCGTCAAGAGCAGGGACATGGACCACGGATAGCCCAATTGGTCCCCATTGAAATCGCAAGATTTCGTTTCCCGGCCCGAAAGGAAATTTCATTTCCTTTCGGGCCGGGAAACGAAATCTTGCGACCCAGGAAAGGAAGGCTTCCAAACGCTCTGGAAAGGAGATACGATCAAACGAAATGCAACTGAAAAAAACCAAAAAAATCAGAACTTTTGGAGATTTAGTGACTACAAGAAAATGGCCTGGGAGGAAATGAGATGCAGCACTAAAGAAAAAGAGATGCCAAAACTAACCTGACAGATACTGCAAAAGCAGGGTAAAATATCAAGGAGGAAGACATATCTCGGAGGGGAAAATATGAGTCACATGGCATGGACACTGAAAAAACAAAAAAAAATTTTTGCCCAAGTCAAAAGCATCAAAAGTCCTGGGATGCCGTCAAGAGCAGGGACATGGACCACGGATAGCCCAATTGGTCCCCATTGAAATCGCAAGATTTCGTTTCCCGGCCCGAAAGGAAATTTCATTTCCTTTCGGGCCGGGAAACGAAATCTTGCGACCCAGGAAAGGAAGGCTTCCAAACGCTCTGGAAAGGAGATACGATCAAACGAAATGCAACTGAAAAAAACCAAAAAAATCAGAACTTTTGGAGATTTAGTGACTACAAGAAAATGGCCTGGGAGGAAATGAGATGCAGCACTAAAGAAAAAGAGATGCCAAAACTAACCTGACAGATACTGCAAAAGCAGGGTAAAATATCAAGGAGGAAGACATATCTCGGAGGGGAAAATATGAGTCACATGGCATGGACACTGAAAAAACAAAAAAAAATTTTTGCCCAAGTCAAAAGCATCAAAAGTCCTGGGATGCCGTCAAGAGCAGGGACATGGACCACGGATAGCCCAATTGGTCCCCATTGAAATCGCAAGATTTCGTTTCCCGGCCCGAAAGGAAATTTCATTTCCTTTCGGGCCGGGAAACGAAATCTTGCGACCCAGGAAAGGAAGGCTTCCAAACGCTCTGGAAAGGAGATACGATCAAACGAAATGCAACTGAAAAAAACCAAAAAAATCAGAACTTTTGGAGATTTAGTGACTACAAGAAAATGGCCTGGGAGGAAATGAGATGCAGCACTAAAGAAAAAGAGATGCCAAAACTAACCTGACAGATACTGCAAAAGCAGGGTAAAATATCAAGGAGGAAGACATATCTCGGAGGGGAAAATATGAGTCACATGGCATGGACACTGAAAAAACAAAAAAAAATTTTTGCCCAAGTCAAAAGCATCAAAAGTCCTGGGATGCCGTCAAGAGCAGGGACATGGACCACGGATAGCCCAATTGGTCCCCATTGAAATCGCAAGATTTCGTTTCCCGGCCCGAAAGGAAATTTCATTTCCTTTCGGGCCGGGAAACGAAATCTTGCGACCCAGGAAAGGAAGGCTTCCAAACGCTCTGGAAAGGAGATACGATCAAACGAAATGCAACTGAAAAAAACCAAAAAAATCAGAACTTTTGGAGATTTAGTGACTACAAGAAAATGGCCTGGGAGGAAATGAGATGCAGCACTAAAGAAAAAGAGATGCCAAAACTAACCTGACAGATACTGCAAAAGCAGGGTAAAATATCAAGGAGGAAGACATATCTCGGAGGGGAAAATATGAGTCACATGGCATGGACACTGAAAAAACAAAAAAAAATTTTTGCCCAAGTCAAAAGCATCAAAAGTCCTGGGATGCCGTCAAGAGCAGGGACATGGACCACGGATAGCCCAATTGGTCCCCATTGAAATCGCAAGATTTCGTTTCCCGGCCCGAAAGGAAATTTCATTTCCTTTCGGGCCGGGAAACGAAATCTTGCGACCCAGGAAAGGAAGGCTTCCAAACGCTCTGGAAAGGAGATACGATCAAACGAAATGCAACTGAAAAAAACCAAAAAAATCAGAACTTTTGGAGATTTAGTGACTACAAGAAAATGGCCTGGGAGGAAATGAGATGCAGCACTAAAGAAAAAGAGATGCCAAAACTAACCTGACAGATACTGCAAAAGCAGGGTAAAATATCAAGGAGGAAGACATATCTCGGAGGGGAAAATATGAGTCACATGGCATGGACACTGAAAAAACAAAAAAAAATTTTTGCCCAAGTCAAAAGCATCAAAAGTCCTGGGATGCCGTCAAGAGCAGGGACATGGACCACGGATAGCCCAATTGGTCCCCATTGAAATCGCAAGATTTCGTTTCCCGGCCCGAAAGGAAATTTCATTTCCTTTCGGGCCGGGAAACGAAATCTTGCGACCCAGGAAAGGAAGGCTTCCAAACGCTCTGGAAAGGAGATACGATCAAACGAAATGCAACTGAAAAAAACCAAAAAAATCAGAACTTTTGGAGATTTAGTGACTACAAGAAAATGGCCTGGGAGGAAATGAGATGCAGCACTAAAGAAAAAGAGATGCCAAAACTAACCTGACAGATACTGCAAAAGCAGGGTAAAATATCAAGGAGGAAGACATATCTCGGAGGGGAAAATATGAGTCACATGGCATGGACACTGAAAAAACAAAAAAAAATTTTTGCCCAAGTCAAAAGCATCAAAAGTCCTGGGATGCCGTCAAGAGCAGGGACATGGACCACGGATAGCCCAATTGGTCCCCATTGAAATCGCAAGATTTCGTTTCCCGGCCCGAAAGGAAATTTCATTTCCTTTCGGGCCGGGAAACGAAATCTTGCGACCCTGGAAAGGAAGGCTTCCAAACGCTCTGGAAAGGAGATACGATCAAACGAAATGCAACTGAAAAAAACCAAAAAAATCAGAACTTTTGGAGATTTAGTGACTACAAGAAAATGGCCTGGGAGGAAATGAGATGCAGCACTAAAGAAAAAGAGATGCCAAAACTAACCTGACAGATACTGCAAAAGCAGGGTAAAATATCAAGGAGGAAGACATATCTCGGAGGGGAAAATATGAGTCACATGGCATGGACACTGAAAAAACAAAAAAAAATTTTTGCCCAAGTCAAAAGCATCAAAAGTCCTGGGATGCCGTCAAGAGCAGGGACATGGACCACGGATAGCCCAATTGGTCCCCATTGAAATCGCAAGATTTCGTTTCCCGGCCCGAAAGGAAATTTCATTTCCTTTCGGGCCGGGAAACGAAATCTTGCGACCCTGGAAAGGAAGGCTTCCAAACGCTCTGGAAAGGAGATACGATCAAACGAAATGCAACTGAAAAAAACCAAAAAAATCAGAACTTTTGGAGATTTAGTGACTACAAGAAAATGGCCTGGGAGGAAATGAGATGCAGCACTAAAGAAAAAGAGATGCCAAAACTAACCTGACAGATACTGCCAAAGCAGGGTAAAATATCAAGGAGGAAGACATATCTCGGAGGGGAAAATATGAGTCACATGGCATGGACACTGAAAAAACAAAAAAAAATTTTTGCCCAAGACACAAGCATCAAAAGTCCTGGGATGCCGTCAAGAGCAGGGACATGGACCACGGATAGCCCAATTGGTCCCCATTGAAATCGCAAGATTTCGTTTCCCGGCCCGAAAAGAAATTTCATTTCCTTTCGGGCCGGGAAACGAAATCTTGCGACCCAGGAAAGGAAGGCTTCCAAACGCTCTGGAAAGGAGATACGATCAAACGAAATGCAACTGAAAAAAACCAAAAAAATCAGAACTTTTGGAGATTTAGTGACTACAAGAAAATGGCCTGGGAGGAAATGAGATGCAGCACTAAAGAAAAAGAGATGCCAAAACTAACCTGACAGATACTGCAAAAGCAGGGTAAAATATCAAGGAGGAAGACATATCTCGGAGGGGAAAATATGAGTCACATGGCATGGACACTGAAAAAACAAAAAAAAATTTTTGCCCAAGTCAAAAGCATCAAAAGTCCTGGGATGCCGTCAAGAGCAGGGACATGGACCACGGATAGCCCAATTGGTCCCCATTGAACTCGCAAGATTTCGTTTCCTGGCCCGAAAGGAAATTTCATTTCCTTTCGGGCCGGGAAACGAAATCTTGCGACCCAGGAAAGGAAGGCTTCCAAACGCTCTGGAAAGGAGATACGATCAAACGAAATGCAACTGAAAAAAACCAAAAAAATCAGAACTTTTGGAGATTTAGTGACTACAAGAAAATGGCCTGGGAGGAAATGAGATGCAGCACTAAAGAAAAAGAGATGCCAAAACTAACCTGACAGATACTGCAAAAGCAGGGTAAAATATCAAGGAGGAAGACATATCTCGGAGGGGAAAATATGAGTCACATGGCATGGACACTGAAAAAACAAAAAAAAATTTTTGCCCAAGTCAAAAGCATCAAAAGTCCTGGGATGCCGTCAAGAGCAGGGACATGGACCACGGATAGCCCAATTGGTCCCCATTGAAATCGCAAGATTTCGTTTCCCGGCCCGAAAGGAAATTTCATTTCCTTTCGGGCCGGGAAACGAAATCTTGCGACCCAGGAAAGGAAGGCTTCCAAACGCTCTGGAAAGGAGATACGATCAAACGAAATGCAACTGAAAAAAACCAAAAAAATCAGAACTTTTGGAGATTTAGTGACTACAAGAAAATGGCCTGGGAGGAAATGAGATGCAGCACTAAAGAAAAAGAGATGCCAAAACTAACCTGACAGATACTGCAAAAGCAGGGTAAAATATCAAGGAGGAAGACATATCTCGGAGGGGAAAATATGAGTCACATGGCATGGACATTGAAAAAACAAAAAAAAATTTTTGCCCAAGTCAAAAGCATCAAAAGTCCTGGGATGCCGTCAAGAGCAGGGACATGGACCACGGATAGCCCAATTGGTCCCCATTGAAATCGCAAGATTTCGTTTCCCGGCCCGAAAAGAAATTTCATTTCCTTTCGGGCCGGGAAACGAAATCTTGCGACCCAGGAAAGGAAGGCTTCCAAACGCTCTGGAAAGGAGATACGATCAAACGAAATGCAACTGAAAAAAACCAAAAAAATCAGAACTTTTGGAGATTTAGTGACTACAAGAAAATGGCCTGGGAGGAAATGAGATGCAGCACTAAAGAAAAAGAGATGCCAAAACTAACCTGACAGATACTGCAAAAGCAGGGTAAAATATCAAGGAGGAAGACATATCTCGGAGGGGAAAATATGAGTCACATGGCATGGACACTGAAAAAACAAAAAAAAATTTTTGCCCAAGTCAAAAGCATCAAAAGTCCTGGGATGCCGTCAAGAGCAGGGACATGGACCACGGATAGCCCAATTGGTCCCCATTGAAATCGCAAGATTTCGTTTCCCGGCCCGAAAGGAAATTTCATTTCCTTTCGGGCCGGGAAACGAAATCTTGCGACCCAGGAAAGGAAGGCTTCCAAACGCTCTGGAAAGGAGATACGATCAAACGAAATGCAACTGAAAAAAACCAAAAAAATCAGAACTTTTGGAGATTTAGTGACTACAAGAAAATGGCCTGGGAGGAAATGAGATGCAGCACTAAAGAAAAAGAGATGCCAAAACTAACCTGACAGATACTGCAAAAGCAGGGTAAAATATCAAGGAGGAAGACATATCTCGGAGGGGAAAATATGAGTCACATGGCATGGACATTGAAAAAACAAAAAAAAATTTTTGCCCAAGTCAAAAGCATCAAAAGTCCTGGGATGCCGTCAAGAGCAGGGACATGGACCACGGATAGCCCAATTGGTCCCCATTGAAATCGCAAGATTTCGTTTCCCGGCCCGAAAGGAAATTTCATTTCCTTTCGGGCCGGGAAACGAAATCTTGCGACCCAGGAAAGGAAGGCTTCCAAACGCTCTGGAAAGGAGATACGATCAAACGAAATGCAACTGAAAAAAACCAAAAAAATCAGAACTTTTGGAGATTTAGTGACTACAAGAAAATGGCCTGGGAGGAAATGAGATGCAGCACTAAAGAAAAAGAGATGCCAAAACTAACCTGACAGATACTGCAAAAGCAGGGTAAAATATCAAGGAGGAAGACATATCTCGGAGGGGAAAATATGAGTCACATGGCATGGACACTGAAAAAACAAAAAAAAATTTTTGCCCAAGTCAAAAGCATCAAAAGTCCTGGGATGCCGTCAAGAGCAGGGACATGGACCACGGATAGCCCAATTGGTCCCCATTGAAATCGCAAGATTTCGTTTCCCGGCCCGAAAGGAAATTTCATTTCCTTTCGGGCCGGGAAACGAAATCTTGCGACCCTGGAAAGGAAGGCTTCCAAACGCTCTGGAAAGGAGATACGATCAAACGAAATGCAACTGAAAAAAACCAAAAAAATCAGAACTTTTGGAGATTTAGTGACTACAAGAAAATGGCCTGGGAGGAAATGAGATGCAGCACTAAAGAAAAAGAGATGCCAAAACTAACCTGACAGATACTGCAAAAGCAGGGTAAAATATCAAGGAGGAAGACATATCTCGGAGGGGAAAATATGAGTCACATGGCATGGACACTGAAAAAACAAAAAAAAATTTTTGCCCAAGTCAAAAGCATCAAAAGTCCTGGGATGCCGTCAAGAGCAGGGACATGGACCACGGATAGCCCAATTGGTCCCCATTGAAATCGCAAGATTTCGTTTCCCGGCCCGAAAGGAAATTTCATTTCCTTTCGGGCCGGGAAACGAAATCTTGCGACCCAGGAAAGGAAGGCTTCCAAACGCTCTGGAAAGGAGATACGATCAAACGAAATGCAACTGAAAAAAACCAAAAAAATCAGAACTTTTGGAGATTTAGTGACTACAAGAAAATGGCCTGGGAGGAAATGAGATCACAGAATCACAGAATCATGAGGTTGGAAGAGACCTCTAAGATCATCAAGTCCAACCTATTCCCTAACATCTCTACTAGACTATAGCACCAAGTGCCATGTCCAGTCTTTTTTTAAAGATTTCCAGAGATGGTGATTCCACCACGTCCCTGGGAAGACAATTCCAGTGCTTTATTATTTTTTCAGTGAAAAATTTTTTCCTAACATCTAACCTATACCTTCCCTGACGTAGCTTGAGACTGTGTCCCCTTGTTCTGTCAGTTGCTGCCCGGTGGAAGAGACCGACCCCCACCTGTCTACAACCTCCCTTCAGGAAGTTGTAGAGAGCAGTAAGATCACCTCGAAGCCTCCTCCTCTCCAGGCTAAACAACCCCAGCTCCCTCAAACTTTCCTCGTAGGGCTTCTTTTCCAAGCCCCTCACCAGCCTCGTTGCTCTCCTCTGGACACACTCAAGTATCTCAATACCCTTCCTAAATTGAGGGGCCCAGAACTGGACACAGTACTCAAGATGTGGCCTCACCAGTGCTGAGTACAGGGGGAGAATGACCTCCCTGCTCCTGCTGGTCACACAATTCCTAATGCAGGCCAGGATGCCGTTGGCCTTCTTGGCCACCAAGGCACATTGCTGGCTCATATCCAATCGGCTGTCAACCAGCACCCCCAGGTCCCTTTCTGCCTGAACACTATCCAGCCACACCGTCCCCAGCCTGTAACGCTGTAGGGGATTTTTGTGGCCAAAATGCAGAACTCGGCACTTAGACTTATTAAACTTCATACTGTTGGACTCTGCCCATCCATCCAACTGATCTAAGTCTCTCTGCAGAACCCTCCTTCCTTCCAATAGATCAACACAAGCTCCCAGCTTAGTGTCGTCTGCAAATTTACTAATGAAGGACTCGATGCCCTCATCCATGTCATCTATAAAAATATTAAATAGAACTGGTCCCAGTACAGACCCCTGAGGGACACCACTGGTGGCTGGCCACCAGCTGGATGCAGCACCATTCACCATCACTCTCTGGGCCCGGCCATCCAGCCAGTTCCTAACCCAGCGAAGAGTGCTCCTATCCAAGCCACGGGCTGCCAGCTTTTCCAGGAGTGTGCTGTGGGAGACAGTATCAAAGTCCTTGCTGAAGTCTAAATAGACAACATCCACAGCCTTTCCTGCATCCATCAGATGAGTTACCTGGTCATAGAAGGAGACCAGGTTGGTCAGACATGACCTACCCTTCATAAACCCATGCTGACTTGGTCTGATACCCTGGCCATCCTGTAAGTGCTGTGTAATAGCACTTAGTATGAACCGTTCCATTATCTTACCTGGTACTGAGGTCAGGCTAACTGGCCTGTAATTACCAGGATCCTCCTTCCCACCTTTTTTGTAAACAGGTGTCACATTGGCCAGTTTCCAATCATCTGGAACCTCACCAGTGAGCCACGACTCCTGGTAAATGATGGAGAGCGGCTTGGCAACCTCATCTGCCAGCTCCCTCATCACCCTAGGGTGGATCCCATCTGGTCCCATTGATTTATAAATATCCAAGTGTCCCAGCAGTTCTCTGACTGCCTCCTCTTGGATAATAAGAGGACCATTCTGATCCCTGGCACCACCTACCAACCCTTGAGGACAGTTGTCATGAGGATAAGCTGTCTTACCACTAAAGACTGAGGTGAAGAAAACATTAAGCACTTCCGCCTTTTCCGCATCTTTAGTAACTAGTTTGCCTGCTCCATCCAATAAGGAACCGAGGTTGGTTATACCCTTCCTTTTACCATTAATATATTTGTAAAAACTTTTTTTATTATTTTTAACAGAGTTTGCCAAGTTGAGTTCAAACTGAGCTTTGGCCTCCCTAATTTTTTTTATACATGCCCTGGCAGCACCCTTAAATAATTCCTCAGAAATCACTCCCTCCTTAAAAAGATGATACATCTTTTTCTTATTTCTAAGTTCCTTCAAAACCTCATTACTCATCCAGACTGGACGTTTGCCTCGTCTACTCATCTTTCGGCACACAGGGACAGTCTGTTCTTGTGCCCTCAAGATCTCTGCTTTGAAGCACACCCATCTCTCCTGGACTCCTTTGTTTTTAAAGGCTGTTTCCCAAGGAATTCTCTGGATAAGTCTTTTAAATAGGCCAAAATCTGCCCTCCGGAAGTCCAGTGTAGAGATCTTATTGATATTCCTCCTTATTTCACCAATTATTGAGAATTCTATAGTTTCATGATCACTATGTCTCAAGCGGCCTACAACCTCCACATCACCTACCAGTCCATCTCTATTTGTAAACAATAGGTCTAACATAGCCCCTCCCCTGGTGGGTTTGCCCACCAGTTGTGACAAAAAGTTATCCTCCACACATTCTAAAAACCTTCTAGATTGCTGTTTTTTTGCTGTATTGAGTTCCCAGCAGATGTCTGGTAGGTTGAAGTCACCTACAAGAACAAGGGCTGATGATCCTGAGACTTTGTTCAGTTGTTTATAGAATACGTTGTCCACCTCTTCATCCTGGTTGGGTGGACGATAGCAGACTCCCAGTAGGATGTCAGCCTTGTTGGCCTTCCCCTTAATTTTAACCCATAGGGACTCAACTTCATCATCATTAGTCTCAATACCTGTGACATCCAAAACCTCCCTAATATAAAGGGCCACCCCTCCACCTCTTCTCCCTTTTCTGTCTTTTCTGAAGAGCTTGTAGCCATCCAGTGCAGTGCTCCAACTATGTGAGTCATCCCACCACGTTTCTGTGAAGGCAACTACATCATAGTCCTGCTGATGCACCATGGCCTCCAGCTCTTCTTGTTTGTTACCCATGCTGCGTGCATTGGTATACATGCATCTCAGCTGGGCTGCTGATTTCTCCCCTAACACAGTCTTACCACCCCTGGGCCTGCTTCCAAACAGCCCAGCTGCATCCCCTTCCCCCTTCAAACCTAGTTTAAAGCCCTCTCAATAAGGTCTGCCAGTTCATGAGCTAAAAACCTCCTACCCTTAACAGAGAGATGTACCCATCTGATTCCAATAGAGCAGGTGCCATAAAGGTTGCTCCATGATCAAAGAATCCAAAATTTTGCCGATAACACCAACCCTTGAGCCATTTATTAATGATATAAGCTTTCCTATTCCTTTCATTATTTTTCTCTGCCACCAAAGGGACTGAGCAGAACACTACCTGTGCACCTGTCCTATCAACCACTTGACCCAGTGCCCTAAACTCCCTTTTAATCACCTTGACACTCCTCTTTTCAATCTCATCACTGCCAGCTTGGAGTATCAGCAGTGGGTAATAATCAGAGGACTGAATCAGCCTACGAAGTTTCTCAGTGATGTTTTGTACCTGGGCCCCAGGGAGGCAGCAGACCTCCCTGTGGGATGGGTCAGGTCAACATACGGGGCCCTCTGTCCCCCTCAGAAGGGAATCACCCACCACGATTACGCTTCTTTTTTTCTTGATATTAGAGGTGGTAATCCTTTTTTTAGGCAAGTCATAATTGTGAGGCTCAATGGGTAGATGATTTTCCTCTAAATCATCTCTCTGGCTGTCTAGATCCAGTGCCTCATACCTATTCTGAAGTGGCACCTGGCTAGGGGATGGGGGGCAGGAGGGATTTTTGTTATTACCACCCCGAGCAGGGACCCATTTCCACTCCCCTTCATCTACCAGGTGCCCCTCTATTGCCTGAGAGTGAAAGACATATGAGCCCTCTGACTCCTGGTGGGCCTCCCTTAAAGATGTAAGGGCTGAACTCCACCAGTCTATTTCCTTTTCACTATCCCTGATACTCCTTAGCCTTTCGACTTCTTCCCTAAGCTCAGCCACTAGCAAAAGGAGGTCATTCACTTGTTCACACCTCAGGCAGGCCTTCTCCATAACATCCCCTGAAGCCACTGATAAGCTCAAACACTCCGGGCAGGAATGGGTCTGTACGGACGCATCCTTTTTGGAGGGCTCTAGTTGGTCATGTACACTTGTACCAACCACAGATTTTGACCGGGTTAAAACCATTGCTTAGGAGAAAGCCCAAAATCAATCAACCAATAAAACAATACTTCACTAAGCTAGCTGAAACCTGCAGCCCTACCTGCCTACCCTGCCTGCACAAACTGCTGTGACCCTGTTTGCCTGCTCCTGTTCACCGCACTCCCCAGAGGTCTCTTATAATGGGTCACTCCAGAACAAGGAAGCTCCACCTCCTGCTCCTGAGTGGCTCACAAAGCAAAGCCCCACACCTGTTCAGTATTACCTATAATGGGTCACTCTGGAACAAGGAAGCTCCACCTCCTGCTCCTGAGTGGCTCACAAAGCAAAGCCCCACGCCTGTTCAGTATTACCTATAATGGGTCACTCTGGAACAAGGAAGCTCCACCTCCTGCTCCTGAGTGGCTCACAAAGCAAAGCACAAAAGAAAAAGAGATGCCAAAACTAACCTGACAGATGCTGCAAAAGCAGGGTGAAATATCAAGGAGGAAGACATATCTCGGAGGGGAAAATATGAGTCCCATGGCGTGGATACTGCAAAAAAAAAAAAAAGGTGAGATTTAGTGACTACATGAAAATGGACCAGGATGATATGAGGTGCAGTGCAAAGGGCCAAAACATGGCAAAATGAAGCGGACAGATGTTGCAAAAGCAGGAGAAAAAATCAGGGAGCAAGACAGAACTTTGATGGGAAGATATGAGTCACATGGCATGGATACTGAAAAAACAAACAAAAATTTTGTCCCAAGTCAAAACCATCAAAAGTCCTGGGATGCCGTCAAGAGCAGGGACATGGACCACGGATAGCCCAATTGGTCCCCATTGAAATCGCAAGATTTCGTTTCCCGGCCCGAAGGGAAATGAAATTAAACAAGATATTAATCACTTTAGGAATAAAACATTTTCTTTTCCTACAAACAAGCTATTCAGACTCAGTAAAATATTTATATCTTGTCTTGTTTTAATACATTCAAGAAAATAATGTTGTTTTCAATTGCTTTCCATGTTGGGGGAGAAGCTTTATTGCTGCCTAGTTTGATCTCTGATTTGATGCATTCTGTGGGCTTTTTCCCTATAATTTCTATTTGCATTATGTCATATATTTTAGACAGCTTTTAGCCTTTATTCAATGTCACAGATAATGAAGACTTTACCACATCTATAAGTAGTTTCTCCTAATAGCTAATCACCTTGCTGTCAACAGATTGTTTTTTAACTTTACTGTGATGACTTTTTTTGTGTTTGTGTGCTTTATGTTTCCAGCCATTGTCTCTCACTAGCTAAAAAACTCAACCTGTCTGTTGTGGGCAAGTTGCTTTATAACACTGTATTGGTTAAATGATATTGAGAGGCTTTCTTTGTTTCTGCTGTTTTACTGCAGTTTTACAGAAGTGTTGGTTTATCCTGTGGCTCTCACAGCCCTTTTGTGACTCTGTCCCAGCCTGGAGATGCAGTGTGGTTCCCAAATAACTCTAAGCATTAAATTCTCCAAGCAATTTCAATTTTACAATGGCTTTACAATGGTGTGTGATTTCTTCTAACACTTTCTTCTACTTGTTTTAAGGCCACACTGCAGGCTTTTTTTATATTCCTTTTTTTCCTATTATATCATACCAACCCATTTATCTATAGTATTATACTGTGGGCTTGTTGATTTCTTCTTCACCAAATCTTACTCAGATGACTGGTTGCCTCTGGGATTTGGATAGGTGTTGTGCTACTTCAGGGTTCCCCCAGATGCTTTAATAAGTTGTGGGAAAATATGTGTTTGAAGAAGCAAAAAAGATTTGATGAGAGTCTCCTTCTCTCAAAATGTAAAATAAGGATTAGTGGAATTGTAAAACACTCAGACTTCTGCATAAGTGCTATGTTATCCCAAGCCCCGCAGCTCTCTCTCCTTTGTGTCTCCCACCACAAGTAACTTTTTTCAGATACAATTCTTTAAAAATACAATTATCTGAACACTGACCTTAGGGTAAGCTGACCCCTTGGCTCTGTGCATTTAAAACTATTAAATCTCTGCTAACATATCCATTAGAAACGAATGAAATAATGATGTGGATGAAGCTAAACCAAAGCACACAATTAATTAGATTTCATTTTATATTGTGATGGATTCCTGGAGCTCTGTGGGCACTGACCAGAGATACATTTGCTTTTCTCATGCAGGGTAATTGGATTACTAGGTAGTATGAGTCTTTAATCTTTGCTGATAGAGTGAGATAAATGGCTGCTAAATACACTGAGCAAACAAGAGTGGCTTAAGAAAAGAATGACAAAAAGGGTGTTGTGAATATAGAAACTTAAGCAATATTTCTTCTGGTGATGGAGAGGAAAAAGCAGTTCTGTTGTCTCTTGGCTGGTTAAACACACTATGACAACAGGGGTAGCTGCTTCCCTGCACATTTTAATAGTGTCTCCCTGTATGCATTGAATTTTGGAATGGGGAGTCTCCTTCTTGTGCCTGCATAAATGCTTTCACTTTTCAGGAAATGGGTGTTTGAAAATACTTGGAAATTTGTCTCTGTGAGGAACTCAAATTGAGGTGTTGGTAGTCATTTCTAGGGCTGAAAATGAATACCAGTTTTTCATCCTGTGATCAGGAATGAAAATACAGAGTGTGCTTTGGTAATTTGGGGTTGGAGTATGTGTTTTGTTTTTTCAAGGTATCAGAACAAAAAGGAATATGACAAAACTGAAATAGCTTGACAATTCCGGCAATTCATCCTACCACTCAGCACCCTGAAAAAACAATACCACTCATCTATGACTAGTCAAAGGCCTGCATTCAAGCGAAAACAGAGCACAAAAATAAAGATTATGGGCTGTGCTACTTGGTAGGGAAAAAAATAAATAAATTGGCGTTGGGCTGCTTTGAGACTGGAAGCAATTTCTTGTGGAAGACCTTTCCTCTTTAGCTGTAATTTATGCTCGGGTTGAATACTTAGGAAGAACCTGATTTCTTCTGGATATCTGACAAGCATAGAAGGAAGCAATTCCCAGCTGTGGGAAATAAATCTGAGTGCCTCTGCAATGCTCCAGGGCTGTCCTACACTGTCAGAGAGGGACTTTCAGGGGGAGAGTGTGTGGCCACCTTTCCTTAGAAGTTGCCTGGGCAGAGTGTTCAAAGCATCCAAGGTGCCTGGAAAACCCATCCCTTCAAGGAGAAGGTGTGGGTGACTCAACAAACAGCTTGAAATCCAGTCAGGGGGCAGATGCCCTCCAGAAGTGTTGATATCCTGAAATCCTGACTTGAAGGCAGCTCTGGGCTGTGAATGAGCTCAATTGGCTGCTCTCATTCTGGAGGGTCAGGTCACTGCCAGTTACAAATTGAACAGGACCTGATTACCAAATTCAGCTGTTAGAACTTGTTTGAATGGGGATCCTGAGTTTGCTCCATTTTAAGAACTCCAGAATGATCTGACACCCAGATCACACTCTACAGATGAACTTCCCTTCTTTCT